>NW_027114299.1:9990-17611 GCF_000696795.3 Halyomorpha halys | reverse complement strand
ATATATATCTTAAACCAACTAGGTCTTTAAAAGTATAAGAAGAACAGGCTGAATTTCTAAATGACTAACTAATGAACTAATGACTAACTGACAGGCTGGGAGATAAGATAATATCGAAGTAAGTAATGACATCGCAGATTGGCAAAGATTTCTGCATCCGCGTTTTACTTTGTACTAGAAGTTTCACCTGCGTAATGTATTTTGATACAAGAGCAAACTAATTTTAAAAAAACAAACATAATTTAATATTTTAAAACAAATAAACAAAATAATATAATATTTTAGACAGATAAAGATATAAAAAGAATCAAAATACAGAACATAACACTAATCTTAAAAAAATGACTGAGCATGTCTGAAGAGATCTCTTGTGCAAGTGAACACTGTATGACTGAGACATGTCGGTCTTTTACACTGGTGGCAATTCTTTTTTGTTTAGATTGCCTAAATATAACCCACAAAATTAATAAAATATTATTCATACGACGTAGTGATGAAGTGAAAACATGAAAAGACAATTTTTTATATCCTCCTAACAAACACTTAGAATATCGAAATACAATTCATAGTAAATAATAATGCAGTTCCACCCTCTTCAAGCCTATGTTTCCCTAGTTCTGCTAATGTATTCCCTCGAGGAAATAACATTTTTATGGATTAAATACAATTGGCGTACGTGAGAAAAATCCTCACAGCTTGAATATTTTTATAGCAGTCTTAGTCGAGCCTGAGATAATGTTCCACGAGAAGGGTATATTGTCAGGGAAAGAGGGCTGGACACTTCCTTTAGAAGTGTTTTTGGAGTTCTATCAATGGGTAGATTCTCCACATGTTTGTATCATGTCATAATATCACTTACAGCAAATTTACTCTATGTGTATATATTTATACACTTGTAAATAACAATAAATAAATTATTAAAAAAAAAACTTCGTCAGAGATGAGCAGGCCTCTTGTAAAAGGAAGTCAAAGATAAATGGCAATCTTTGTGGTACGAAAGCCCAATGAATAAATTAAAAATTATTTAACAGGTTGTCAAGCCCTGGGGTACCTCCAGTCGCAGATGCCGTAGAGAGGAAGTTGTACTGACCAGGCTGAGAATAGGTCACACGAGGCTAATTTCAAAAGAAACGCCTCCGAACTGCCATTATTATACCCATATTTCACACCACACCTCAATAGCTTAGGACTAAACCAAGATATCTCAAAAACCCTTGGAGACGATGATAAAGCAATAAAATCGATGTTTCAATTTTTAAAATAAATAAAATTACTGACAAAAATATAACTGGATCGGAAGGAAAAAAAACAAAACAAATAAATAAAATAATAAATAATCAAATTATAAAATAAAATAAAATTTAACGAATATTAGCAAAATTAAATAAAATATAAATGGCGTTGATGACCAATGAAGTTTGGCGCCACTGAACAAAAAACAACTAACTACGTGAGTGGCCATTATTCAGATGGATAGACAAAACCAACAAAGATGTATAAAAAACTATAAACATGTAGAACAGTACTAAAAATAAACAATAACGTGGACGAATGAGAATGAAACAGCTATATAATACTATAATACTTTAATATTAAAATTTGTTTTTAAATTTTAATTACATTATATATTGATAATATTACAATCTGCCACAAATTTGGGCAATGAATAAGAGTGGCAATTGTACACATTCATACGAAAAAAAAGAATATTAATAAGTAAATAAAAAAAACCAATAAAATCTGTGTATAAACAGAAAAATAAACATAATCAAACAAAATAATTATATACCATATTTACACTGTAATATTAGTAATATATTTTACTATTTCATTTTGGGCTAGTCCTTTGTAACACAAGGATTCATGGAATGCACTGTAAATAACTAATTTGTACGTTATAAAAAAGTTCAAGACTTTTCGGGGCACTGAAGACTTTTTACGTTACAACCGATTGTTTCTTATAACTAACTCATTATAAAGGATTTACTGTTTTATTTAATTTTATCACTTACTGTCCAAGAACTAGACAGATCGTTATTGAATCAATTGGAATAAAGAGATATTACATTGCATTCAAAATAAAACTGATGTTAGAAATACTATTCTTTTTTGCAAAATAATTTAGTTTAAGAAAAAAATTCAAAATTAAACAAAATAGATTAAAAATAATATGAAAAATTAATGAAAGAAAAAGTAAAAGATATGCAAAATTATCAAGCATAGAAAATTTGAAATACAAAGAAAACAAATATTGCCTAATTTTAAATAAAATTAATAAACTTTAAACGTAATAATTTACATAGATAATGAATGTATACTATTTTTAAAAAAATGTATAAAGAGGGATGAACTGTCTGAAACTCTTAATATAGAATGAATTATTTGTATTAAATTAATAAACATATATGATGGTAACTCGATAAATGTTACTTAACAAATCAGTTTATTTAGTTAAGAGATTGCTAAAAAAAAAAACTTGATAATAACAAGTTCCTTGTTCTTCCAAACTTCTTTAAAGAGGAGATTGTAGCTAGAGCAGGACACTAGAGACTCCTGAAGCTATTAGAATTTCTTCAACAGCTCGTCAGTTATCCTTAATGTCCTTAGGTCGCTGAGGCAGGAACTCCTTTGAAGTGTTTAGTTCGGCTACACGGTCGCCAATCACTTGGAGGACCCAGCAGACTTCCGGAAGGTAATCGACCTGTCGGTGAACTGGGAGGGTGTCAATAAGGATGGCATCCTTCAGGACGAGATTAAGAAGGAGATGAAGAATAATTGAAATCACCTTAAATAATCGCTAGAATCGATTGAAACATTAAATTTACTGTAACGGATATATTTCTGTATGTCAGGAGCGAAACACACCACTCTACTGTAACATTATCATATAACAAGTTTTAGATTATTTTAAACTAAATTTATTTATTTATTAAAACAACAGAAAAAAGGCTCAATATTATAATAGAATAAAAAATAAATATATAATAAGAAGATATAACGAAATTAACACAAAAAGTAACTTAATGTAAAACACAATTAATGAATTAAAATAACTAGTTTAATTTAGAACAAAAAAAGAAATTGAGAGCATAAAAATAATATAAACACCCATAGAAGTAATTTAAAATATAGATAAAATAAAAAAATAAAAATTATCACTACTTTCCTTGCTTAGTACAGCTTACAAAAAAAGTTTTTTTTTTTTATTTTGTGTTTGAGATTTTGCACAAATTCTATCATTGGCTGGACTTAATTTGTAACAGCTCTCATAGCTTTGCTTAGTACAAGAGCCCAAGAGGATAAAGAAGGTTTACACTAATTTTTTATTACTATAATAAAAACTATGTATAATTGATGAGTCTGACAAGTATAGGTAGCGAGAATAAAAAATGGCAGCTGTTTCAAACATTAAAAAATTTTTTTTTTCATTCGGAGCTGTATATCTTTAAAACTACCAATAATAATAGAAAATCTAAGAAAACATCATTTATATAGAAGAGTAAATGTTCTAAAATATGAGCCCTAATAGAGCTATTTATATTCAATAGTTCTCGAGATATAGCTTTTTAAAAAGGAACATTTCATAAAAAAATCACAGAAAAATCAGAAATTCGTGAATTTATATTGACGAATCTATATCTCAAAACTATTCGACGAACAAATGTATATTAAAACTTAAATAAAAGCTGGAAGATTATTAATTGACCTTGTGTATAGAAAAATGGAATATGGTCCGGGTGCGGTAAAAAAATAACTCAAATAGTAAAAATTATACAATTTTATTGAGCCAACGTTTCGCCCCACATTGCAGGGCTTCGTCAGGGCTAAAAAGGATACAAACACTATAGTTACAAAAAGGAAAAAAGAAAAACATAAGTGTAAAATAACAGGGGTATAAAATGAAAAGTAAGATATAATCAGAAAAATTAAAGGTTGTAAATAGTAAATGAAAAGGTTAATAGTCACAGATAGATAAGAGAAGAAATATTAAAGAAAGTACAAATAAAGAGATGATAAAAAAAAAAATACAAATCAAATGATGAGACAGAATGCATACCTGTTTTGACGGCAGTCAAAGACAAAGTGACGGTTTGTATTGGGAGGAGTGGGGATGGCAGTTATGCCACAATAACGAAAATAATTTGTAAAGTAAACATAGTAAAAAAGTATTTAAATTAGGTGAACAATAAATGGTCATATACATAATAGGAGAAGAAGAAATATTAATAATAAAAAAAAAAAAAACAGATAGAAAAACAAAGGAAGAGTAAAGTATAAAATAATGTGATACAATGTGTGTAAGTTATTAAGAAACAAAATATACCAAATGAGTGGGGATACAGAAAAGTGTAAAATATAATAGAAAATTAATAATAAATTACTTATATTAATTACTTTAATATAATTAATTATTTACTTATTAATATTTTTATTTTTTATTTACTAATATTTCTTTTCCCCCTATTATGTGTATTACCATTTATTGTTCACCTAATTTAAATACTTTTTTACTATGTTTACTTTACAAATTATTTTCGTTATTCTGGCATAACTGCCATCCCCACTCCTCCCAATACAAACCGTCACTTTGTCTTTGACTGCCGTCAAAACAGGTATGCATTCTGTCTCATCATTTGATTAGTATTTTTTTTTCCTTCTCTTTATTTGTACTTTCTTTAATATTTCTTCTCTTATCTATCTGTTACTATTACCCTTTTCATTTACTATTTACAACCTTTAATTTTTCTTATTATATCTTACTTTTCATTTTATACCCCTGTTATTTTACACTTATGTTTTTTCTTTTTTCCTTTTTGTAACTATAGTGCTTGTATCTTTTTTTAGCCCTGACGAAGCCCTGCAACGTGGGGCGAAACGTTGGCTCAATAAAATAGTATAATTACTTTTTAAAACAATTTTGATCCTTTTTCTCTCAACTTTATTCTTTTTTAAACATCCGGCGATTCATCAATTTTGACTAGTTATTATAGTAATAAAAAATTAGTGTGAAATAACCGCCTTTTTTCTCCTCATGGGCTCTTGCACTAGTATATAATAGGGGTTGCGAAACGCCCTACGGAGTACACACAATCCTGATCATGGACATGATGTTAACTTAAGTTTTTTTTAAAAAGTGGGCATTGTGTCCTTAAAAATTCAGAATGTCATCGATAACCATATATTGTGGGAAAGGAGATATTACAGGAATGGTTATGAACTTGAAATGAAAAAGCTATATATAAACTATATTAATGGCCGTGGCAACAGCAGCTCAGATTTGAGCGATTTCCTTGGCCCTGACATTTATCTTCAAGGTAACAACAGATCCGCCCTGTAAATGCAGTGTCCAGTTTCTGAACTGTTCCATTTATAGTTCGATTTCTGGTAAGTATTAAGCTCAACAAAAGTTAATTAAAATTTTCAATAAAATTTTGAATTGTTTAAACAATATCTATGTATTTTTTCCTTTGAATTATTAAAAATTTACTGATTTTCGGTATCTTTTTTACTGTTCTCAAAATATATCTTCATTGCTTCTGTTTTTTTTTCTCTTCGTCTTTTTCTCAAATTAACTTTTTTTCCTCATTAGAAGTCAATTATTTATTTTATTAAATCTCTAAATGTCATTGTTTCTGTTATTAGGTTTTCTTTTTCTCTCTTCTTAAAAATTACTATTTTTATTTATTTTTTTTTATCTATATATATTTCTATAATTCATCATCGTTATTTATAGTTATTCGATATTTATAGCGTTGTAAATAGTTAAGGGGTGTCTTTTTCACTTTCATTAAATTTATTTATTGATATTTACAACAGTACATTCAATACATCAAGTAAATTTGAGGAAATCATTATGATATGGTACAAATATGTAGAGAAACTACCCATTGGTAGCACTCTAAAAATGTTTTTACAATATAAGGTCTAGAGGCCATCTTCTTTTCAGACGCTCCGGAGAATTGTCCGAAATAAAAGAGGAAGCAAGATTAGAAACTAATGGGTTTGAGTGGTTAGGGAGTTTATAATGGAAGGATTGATATCTGGTTCAGGCTAGGCTAGATCGTTTACAAATGGAACATTAAGGTCTTTGTGGATGATTTTATTTGTGACAAAGTAGGGAGCATTTAGGATTTTACGAAGGATTTTGGATTGTAAGGATTGGATACGAGAGGAATTCGAAGGTTTAGTGGAGCCCCAAAGTTCAACTCCGTATGTCCAGATAGGCCTTATAATTGTCATGTATATCAGTATTTTGTAATGAATTGGAAGTTTGGACCGTTTGTCTAATAAGTGCTGTAATAGTCGAAATTGACGAGCAGTTTCCTGTCTTTTCAGTCTTGTTGAGGATTCCAGGTTAGTCGTTTGTCCAGATGTAAGGTAGCGGATCTGCTCAACAGGGGTAAGGGCAACATTATTGAAGTATACTGTAGGGCAGTCAGTAGGTTTACGATGTAGGGTAAAGGTAATTTGATGGCATTTGTTGGAATTTATTTTAATCCTCTAATTACGACACTATTCTTCGAGGCCTCTGATATAGGATGCACGAAACTATCAATAAATTGTTAAAGAAAACAAAAAATGTAAGTGTTATATCAACCATGTAAGGTCCACTAGGTCGATCTGGTGTTAAATAAAAAATATACTACCTATGATATACTAAGATATATCTTGATAGAATAACGACATGCATTTTAGCTCAAAACGTAGGCTTTTCACAAACAATTTCGATAGTTTCATTATGACTATTATTCTTCAATTACATAAGCAATGATTGGTTTTTTTTTCTTTTCTTTGTAGGAAATACATACCGTACATAAAACTTAAAATCATCCTTACAAATTACTAGAATAACTCTTTAATTACATAATTAAATAAAATATAGTTACACTATCTTGAATGGGATTGGTATCCGCTTACGACACTTAGATTTTTCCTCACACAATCGATTATGCTATGTGAATGATCGATTAGTATTGTGCAGTATTGCTGCAGTGTGCACTCACGGTTAACAATCCATTGTCACCCATCTTTATGAAGAGGAGCCTAAAGATATTGAAAATGAAAGTTGAATCTTTATTGTCTATTCCAGGGGGACATTCCTAGCGATCAATGAACAATCGTTCATGAAAGTTGGATAGCTATTGAACGCCTCGTTCCTGATGACACATTGAGCGTTGAAAAATGCCACTTGACTGAGTCACTCCCGAATGTAACGGTTTTTCAGTTAGATGTTGAATCAACGTTAAATTATTTAGATAAGAATTTCGGGCGCTGGAGTGAGATAGGTCCGTAATATATACACTGATGACTAAGAGAAAAATTTACCACAAATATTATACTAAAATTTTAAAAATAGTAAAATTTCCAGTATCAAAAACCATAATAGGGCTTTGCTATTTTTTATTACATTTCTTTTTTATTTTAGCAACCAACTTTCCAAATTATTGGATTTTTAGTAGCTAACTTCCTCACGATGTAATGACAGATAGAATCATAAATTATGTTTTTAGAACAAAAAAAAAAACACCAATATATATATGTATTAAAACAGGATTGATTTGTTATTGAAACAATTATAAGGGAGCAAGAAATAAAATAATAAATAAAAAAAAACTCATTC
>NW_027114299.1:3564-9940 GCF_000696795.3 Halyomorpha halys | reverse complement strand
ATTGATTGATTAATTGATCTAGATTGACGAAACGTTAATGTTAACACCACCTGAGCCTCAATCTGCCTTCAGTAAAAGAGAAAGGCTTTCTTGGACTGAAAAGGTTTTTATATATTTCGGAAGACATATAGAACATTAACAGTCTCTCTTCGTTATTTAGTGGTCTTCAATGATTTCAATCCTTCCTTACCGGTCGTTCAGAGTATTTTGTTATTCCTAACATTCCTCCGTCTAGCTCTCTACATCTTTCTAAAGGCTTACCTCATTATTCCTCTCTACCCTCTACTCTTTTCTCTATCTTTATCAGTGGCGTTCCAGTTGCCATCCAGCATTCTCAGTAACATCAATATGTAGACGACTTACAAATCTACCTTTTCTTCTATCCTCTTTACGCCTCAAATTCCATTCAAAACTACAAGAAGACATCAATAGTATAAGCACTTGGGCCACAGACAATAAACTTACTTTAAATTCCGAAGAGACTAAATCTATCATAATTGGATCTCCCTCTCTCTCCTTAAATCTATCCCAGGACTAATATAACCTTATCCTAAACATTACTTCTATCTCATTCCATACGTCAATCAAAAATCTTGGTGTCACTTTTGATCAAACTTTATCTTGGATACCACACATTGCCAAAATTTCCCGTCGAACCATAGCTACCTTAAAGCAATTCAATAGAATCCATTATATCCTGCCACTTAAAACCCGCCAATCCTTAGTTTCCTTTCCCCTCCCTCCACATTGACAATGGCTGCCTGGTATATGGTAGGAATGGGATATCGATATCGATATTAAGTAACCAATAATATCAGAATATCGATATTTTCCTCCGATAATATCGGAATATCGGTTTGTGTATAAAAAAAAAAAAATATATAAAATAAGAAAAATTTAAATCGTTTATATTAATTTAATGTTGTGTTTTATCTGAACCTATGTAATGACTAAAGTTGAAATTAAAAGAAAATAGGTTAGCAATACAATTTTAAGATGTTAAGTATCTACAAAAAATCAAAATTTAGGTATTAGAATAAATAAAACTTATCATAGCTTAAAATTTAAGAAAAATAAAATAAAATGGAGAATTATAAAAGGATATATAAGGAATTATATAAAATAATGGATAAAATTCGAACACCATCGACACATCATCTTTGAATACATCTTTCCTCTTTAGCATATACTATTCCTAAATAATGTCCTTCGAGTTCTAACCAAAAACAACTCCACCCTCCGTAGTCAGGACAACGGAAGACGCAGACGTGCCTAAGACTCCTGAGTCACCTGCGGACGGACGCCGAAGGCATATGATATGAGGAACCACGGCCTTGCCAGGACACTAACCCGTTCTTCAGGAGTTAGCTGTAAGGTGTGGAAGGTACAAGACATTTGGGTAATATCATTGAAGATTAATATATATAACTCATAACTTGAAATTAATAAAACTAAGTTATGCTGATATAAAATTTACATTTAAAAGCATAGAACAAATATCTTGACATTTTTGGCAAATAATGTTTTAAAAGACAGTTCAGTTGTTTTTTCGACGTATTAATATATTTCTGTATAGAATTTAAGATTAATTAACAGAGGATTTTTGGACACAAACGTTTTTGTCTTTGGACATTGTTTTTTCATCCAAATATTCCCCTGTAATGATTTCAATAAAGGTTATACTTCAATGATACTTAGTTCTATAAAATCGTTTGGTGAAGCAAGTTCGACACTCAAATACACGCTAATATCCACTTTTAAAATTAAAAGATTTTTTATATTTTTTGCTTGCAGGCAAAATCGGACAAAGCAGGATACAATCAGACGAATCAGGATACAATCGGTCGAATCAGGATAAAATTGGACGAAGTGTTTCTTTTACTGAAGGCAGATTGAGGCTCAAGGTGGTGTTAACATTAACGTTTCATCAATCTAGATCAATCAATCAATCAATCAATCAAATCTAGATGATCAGTACTCTGGTTTCATTATTATTTTTTTCATTGAATCCGTTATTTTGTAATTATAATTCTCAAAATCGTTTTCCATCTGGAAAGCAAAATTTAAAGTTTTTTTGGAATAAATATGACCTCTAATGTACTTAAAATTTTTATCATGCGTTATATTTACATCTAAGTGAGCATTACTAAAATATAATCTATTATTTAGATTCGAAAAACAGTATACTTTAATAATGTTGTTGACTTGAATGTTCCCTATGTAACCGATCTAGCCCGAACCAGATATCACTCCTTCAATTATAAACTCCCTAACCCATTTAAAATCCATAGTTTATAACCTTGCATCATCTTCCATTCCTGAAAAGAAGATGGCCTATCTGGACATATGAGGCTCTACTAAACCAATCATTGCAATCCGAAATCCTTTGTAAATTACTCAATGCTCCTTTCTTTGTCCAAATAAAGTCATCCATAAAGACCTTAATGTTCCATATGTAACCAATCTAGTTCAAACCAGATATCAATCCTTCCATTATAAACTTACAAACCACCCATATCCACGAGTTTCTAAGCTTGCTTCCTCTTCCATTCTTGACAATCCTCCGAGGCGCCTGAAGACAAGTCACTAATAAAATATAAACGTTATTAGAGTGCCACCAATGGGAAGTTTCTCTACAAGTATCATCCCATTATGATCTTATATCAAATTTACTGGATGTAATATTACGTACAGTTGTAAATGCCAATAAGGATATAATAAAAAAAACCTACATCTTTTCGTTTTTCAACCAGGGCTATACATACGTACTCGCATACATATACCATTGAAAAAAAAGTATTATGTAATAATATTTACATATGTGTGTTTCGCCCGGAGTCCAATTTCTAAAGGAAATTCCAAACGCTGTAAAATGCCAGATTCTGCTTGATTTGAGGGATCGTTAATTGAAAGATTGAGGTTTTTTTTTATTTATTTATTGATATTTACAACTGTATAAAAAATACAACAAGTAAATTTGATCATAATGATATGATACAGGATGTAAAGAAACTACCCAGTAGTAGAACTCTAAAAACAGTTTACAATATAAGGTCACGAGGCCATCTTCTTTTCAGGCGCCTCGGAGGATTGCCAGGAATGGAAGAGGAAGCAAGGCTAGAAACGAGTATGTTTGGGTGGTTAGGGAGTTTATTATGGAGGGAATAATATCGGGTTCGGGCTAGATCGGTTACATAAGGAACATTTAGGTCTTTATGGATGGTTTTATTAGAAACAAAATAAGGAGCATTGAGGATTTTACGAAGGATTTTGGATACAAGAGGAATTCGAAGGTTTAGTGGAGCCCCAAAGCTCAACTCCGTATGTCCAGATGGGCCTTATTATTGTCATGTAGATCAGTCTTTTGTAATGAGTTGGAAGTTTAGACTGTTTGTCTAGTAAGTGCTGTAACAGTCAGAATCTACGTGCAGTTTCCTGTCTTTTCAGTCTGGTGTGAGGATTCCAGGTTAATCGTTTGTCCAAATGTAGTCCAAGGTAGCGGATCTGATCGACAGGGGTAAGAGTAACATCATTAAATGAAACTGTAGGGCAGTCAGTAGGTTTACGACGAAGGGTAAAGGTGATTTGATGGGATTTGTTGGAATTTATCTTAAACCTCCGATTACGACACCAATCTGGGTTATCAATATCGACTGTAATATGGGATTGGAGATTTTGGGATACAATTAATGGGTTATTATTAAGAGCACACATGTGTCATCGGCATACGTGGTGAGGATAGTGTTAGGGTTGGTTGGAATGTCAGCTGTATAGACGGTGTAGAAGATGGGACCAAGGAGTTTACGAAAA
This sequence comes from Halyomorpha halys, assembly GCF_000696795.3. Classification (NCBI taxonomy): domain Eukaryota; kingdom Metazoa; phylum Arthropoda; class Insecta; order Hemiptera; family Pentatomidae; genus Halyomorpha; species Halyomorpha halys. The sequence goes on along the minus strand of NW_027114299.1, from coordinate 6,130 downwards.
ATAAAATAAAAATTTTCAATCTTCCAATATAAATAAAAAAGAAAATATTTACGTGTGTGAGCAGATATATTAACATATATTACAGATGTAAAAATTATTAAATCAATATAATACTTGTAATAAGGTAAGCAAATGGTATCAGTAATAGATGAGCTTAGTATATTTCTGATTATAATAAGTATTTCATTACTGCCAATGGCATAATATGTGTTTCATAAGAAAAATGAAGAATAAATCAACTATTTTAATATAAAAAAAGTTTGGTTACATGTTCGTTGATGCACTTACGTAAATACTTCAATACTTGCATCAGCGATATAAGAGGAACATTAGTCATAGACTGAGGCAGTCATCTTGAAATTCCTTAAAAGCGAAAAGGAAATAAAAAGACAAAAAGAAGATGACTTTAGACGAATAGCTTTAACAGACAAATTACAAGTGATGTAAGTCCATAGCACTTAGCTGTATCTCTATAGGTTATACACCCGTCGGTGCAACTTATCCATATTGCGTTGCACAATCCAAAATGCACTGTCATAATCCAACTTCTGTGGGCTTTTCGTGTAAGTGGGTAATTTGTCCCCACTGTCATTATGTGACAGTTACTAAGTACTTCGACTGTGTAAATGAATTCCTAAAGCAGAAGTTGAAACTATTCTATGAGAAATAAACTATTTCTTATGAAATATTAAAGAATTTATTTTTAAATATTTATTTATTGCTATTTAAAACTGTACATTATAATACATTTAGTAAATATGATCTAAATTAAATTGGAGTGTTACAGGCGTGTAGAGAAACTACCCATTGGTAGCACTCTAATGACATTTTACATTAGCTGATCTCGTGGCCATCTTCTTTTCAGGCGCCTCGGAGGATTGTCAGGAATGGAAGAGGATGCAAGATTAGAAACTAGGGGGTTTGGGTAGTTAGAGAGTTTATAATGGAAGGAGTGATATCTGGTTCGGGCTAGACTAGATCGGTTACATAGGGAACATTAAGGTCTTTGATTATGATTTTATTTGTGGATTGTAAGGATTGAATACGAGAGGAATTCGAAGGTTTAGTGGAGCCCCAAAGATCAACTCCATATGTCCAGATTGGCCTTATTACAGCCATGTAGATCAGTCTTTTGTAATGGGTTGGAAGTTTAGACCGTTTGTCTAGTAAGTGCTGTAATAGTCGAAATCGACGTGCAGTTTCCTGTCTTTTCAGTCTGGTGTGAGGATTCCAGGTTAATCGCTTATCTAAATGTAGTCCAAGGTAGCGGATCTGTCCGACAGGGGTAAGAGTAACATCATTAAATGAAACTGTAGGGCAGTCAGTAGGTTTACGACGAAGGGTAAAGGTGATTTGATAGGATTTGTTGGAATTTATCTTAAAAATATTAAAGAAAACAATTATTTTACATTGAACGGGGTTTATTGTCGATAGTAAGGTATTATACTTTCTTATTTTATGTATTTAAAACTGTCTTATATTGCTTATTTAATAATGATAATGTCTATGATTTTTTTAATTTATAAAATAGCTATTTAGTTTCAAACCACAAAATAAAATTAATTTGTTTTAATTGTTGAGGTGAAAAAAAAACTACCTAATAGAATATAACCTATTATATGTTTGGTTTGTACAATGTTTCGGGACAACTATCCCATACTCATGCACCATTACAATCATCATCTTTTTTAATATCTTTATTGAAATTTACAGTTTTATATTATATAATACATTCAGTAAATTTGATCTTAGTTAAAATGTACTGTTACAGGCGTGTAGAGAAACAATCCATTGATAGCACTCTAATGATATTTTATATAAACAGGTCACGTGGCCATTGCCTTTTTAGGAATGGGAGAGGATACAAGGTTAGAAACTATGGAGTTTAAGTGGTTAGGGAGTTTATAATTGAAGGAGTGATATCTGGTTCGGGCTAGATCGGTTACATAGGGAACGTTAAGGTCTTTATGTATGATTTTATTTGTGACAAAGTAAGGAGCATTGAGGATTTTGGATTGTAAGGATTGAATACGAGAGGAATTCGAAGGTTTAATGGAGTCCCAAAGCTCAACTCCGTATGTCCAGATAGGCCTTATTACTGTCATGTAGATCAGTCTTGTAAAGAATTAGAAGTTTTTACCGTTTGTCTAGTAAGTGCTGTAGTAGTCGGAATCGACGTGCAGTTTCCTGTCTTTTCAGTCTTGCGTGAGGATTCCAAGTCGTTTGTCAAAATGTAGTCCAAGGTAGCGGATCTATTCTACAAGGGTTAGAACAACATCATTAAAGTATACTGTTTTTCGAATCTAAATGATAAATTATATTTTAGTAATGATCACTTAGATGTTATTATAATGCAAGATAAAATTATAAGTACATTAGAGGTCATATTTATTCCAAAAAAAAACTTTTAATTTTGCTTTTCAGATGGAAAACGATTTTGAGAATTATAATTCATACAGAATAACGGGTTTAATGAAAAAAATAATAATGAAACCAGAGTGCTGACCATCTAGATTTGATTGATTGATTGATTAGAGAGGGTGAGGCCGAGTGAGGAGGTGACATA
>NW_027114299.1:0-1428 GCF_000696795.3 Halyomorpha halys | reverse complement strand
AAAAAACTAGGTGTGAATGAAAGCAATATTGACAATATGCACCCCGATGTATTGTTTTCAATAGATGCATTCGATCTTTGATGATCAGCAATTTTTAAAATTATTTTATTGATATTTCTAGTATTTTTTTAACAAAATATCGATATTTTAATAAAATAATATCGGATTATTGTGGCTCATTTAGAAAATATCGAAATAAACATATAATTATCAAAATAAAATATCCGTATTCCATTTTTAAATTTTCTATACTAAACAATTTTATATTTATATTTTAGTTTATATTTCTTATGTTAATGAAAGTCGTTTTCGTGGTGTTGCTTTGCTTCATTGTTATTGAGAGTTTCTTATATATTTTGATTAGGTATGAAATAAAAGAAGTCTTCCTATCTCATGCTATGTTATCATTTTTTAATTATTATTACTTTAATTCGTTAAATTTTTGATATTTTAAAATATCGATATTGCTATCCGATATCGATATCGATATTTTGCTTTCGATATCCCACCCCTAGTGTATGGTAGACTCTGGGGTAATACCATATCTAAATTCCATTAACTCCATCTTGTAAATACAAGTTAATAACATTGCGGCGAACAAGATGGGATTGTAACGTTTTTGGGTTTAGTATCGAACCTATCTCTAAAAATGTTGATAACACTGGTCAGGCAGGTAAACGTCCGAAGAGTAGACCGAAACGTAGGTGAGAGGATTGCAAGATTGATCGGACAAATATTGTTATCATTTAAATGCTAGAATTTGCATTTATTTATCTTCAATGCTCAAATTAAATCGTTTTATTACTTGATTGGTTAATCATTTACGTTGAGAGCTCTAACATAAACGTACTCTCACAAGCAGCTCATGTAAAGAGCGATTTTATATCTTCTTTTTTTTAAATTAATCATTTGAGCTTTCATGATTTGCAGACATTAAATCGGGGAAATGAGGGTAAGAAGAAGAATGACAAGTAACCCCGTTCTGCCAACCGTTCCATTTGTCACGGAGAGGTGAGTGGAGCATTTTATCGTAGTAATTTATCAGAGTGTCCCAACCCCCCTCCAATTTGTAATGTAACCCAGATATGTAATATATTGACTAGGACGATAGATTAGTCAATAATATTAGCCTTTTTCCAAATATTCAATTCCTTAGTCCTCTCATCAAATGCTTCCTCTACCAATTTTTCCATCATCCCTTGATATCAAATCCACACATGGGATTTAGAAAAAAATAGTTACGAAAGGTATTCGAAGATTAGAATAAATAATGTAAGTAATACTATAATATTATTGTTGTTTAGACTGTAAACGACTGTATCATTATAGATATGAGATCTTCAGGAGTTGAGAGTTCTTGAAAGGTAAAAATTGTACTGAAAATTAAAAAAAAAAAAAAAATAGAAAAAAGCTTCAGTCCATTTATAT
>NW_027114298.1:11721-12559 GCF_000696795.3 Halyomorpha halys | reverse complement strand
AAATGAACTTTAAATTAGAATCAGTAACATAATTTAATTACAATACATAGAGTATTATTGAATTCTTCTCTCCAAAATCTCGGACTCAGAGCAGTAATGAGGAAAGTGATAAATAGAGATAAAAACTTTGGTTTAACCCAAAATTACAGAAGTACGGAGAAGATGGTTGGGGTGTGGGCAGCAAATAACAAAAACTATTAATTTTTATCAATGTTTCAACCTGAAATTCAGGTCTTCATCAGGGTGCTCAGGCAGAGATTTTGACTAGAGTGCCATAATTAGTATGTCATAATTTGAGGTCTTCATCAGAGCAATGTTTCAACCTGAAATTCAGGTCTTCATCAGGGTGCTCAGGCAGAGATTTTGACTTGAGTGTTGCTCTAGTCAGAATCTCTGCCTGAGGTTGGCTTAACAAATTAAAAGTTGGCTAAACAATCTAAGTAAATAACTCGGTAACACTAATAGTGGAATGGTATTCAAAGCAATGGATTAAGCTCAACTTCGCAAACACTACTCTAGGTTTAATCTAGTTAGTAATATTTCTGACGAGACTTGAGCAAAAGCCACTTGAAAACTGAAACATCATGATACCATTCCGTAAATCAATTAATTAATTATAGTTGCAGCAAGTTTATAAGGACTTATTGAATCCATAAAGTTACACTATCCAATCTAGTTGTGAAGTGCTTCACTTAAGTTAAATTAATCTGCAATGGGGAAATAATGTGTTAACTAAATTCTTGAGAAATAAACTAGTATTTCTCTGTAATGCAATATTTCACACTTAAGAGCATTAGGAATTAATAATGTAGGTAATTATTCATATTAAAAATAATAC
>NW_027114298.1:8214-8574 GCF_000696795.3 Halyomorpha halys | reverse complement strand
TACTTCTACTAACGTCTTTTTGACGCCATGAAAATTTAAAGTTCAACGGTTGAGTTCCCTAGAAGTAATAAAACATTCTCATTTTAATTTATTTAATTTATAACAAAAAAAAATTGGCACTAAAATGATAGCTGACTATTAACGTGGGATCTGTCGATATTTTTATCTCTTTTCATTTAGTACATTTGATTAATTAATTACAACCTAATATATTGTTTTTCTGAATAAATATTAAACCATAATCAAATAAATGAGAAAAAAAATGAAATTAGCTAATTATTATAAAAAAATGTAAAATGTCTCTCATCATTCCTTTAAATCTCGAATAAAAAATTGCCAAACTTAAATTATATTTGTCTT
>NW_027114298.1:6419-6941 GCF_000696795.3 Halyomorpha halys | reverse complement strand
CTAATTATTATAAAAAAATGTAAAATGTCTCTCATCATTCCTTTAAATCTCGAATAAAAAATTGCCAAACTTAAATTATATTTGTCTTCCAATTGTGTTTTTCTTTAAATTCAATTATAAAATAAATAAAAAATTGGCATTGTGTACAATGTAGAAAAATTTTTCAAATGTCAATAGTGAGATCATATTTCGAACTAGGTTGGGAATGTTTTCTAGCTTCCTTTATATAAAACATTATATAAAATAAAACATTCTCATTTTTTTTTTTTTTAAAACTGGCACTAAAATGATAGTTGATTATTAACGTGGGATCTGCCGATATTTTTATCTCTTTTCATTTTGTACATTTGATTAATTAATTACAACCTGATATATTGTTTTTCTGAATAAATATTAAACCATAATCAAATAAATGAGAAAAAAAATTAAATTAGCTAATTATTATAAAAAAATGTAAAATGTCTCTCATCATTCCTTTAAATCTCGAATAAAAAATTGCCAAACTTAAATTATATTTGTCTT
>NW_027114298.1:0-1040 GCF_000696795.3 Halyomorpha halys | reverse complement strand
CAGGCGCGTTGCCACGCTGCTATCGTCGCCCTGAAATCGTCCCGTGACCATCTTCTTTTCAGACGCCTCGGAGGATTATCAGGGATTGTTAAGCATGAAAGATTAAGAATTAATGGGTTAGGATGGTTAAGGAGTTTGGAATGAAAAGACGCATATCTGTTTTGGGTCAAATCTGCAACAAATGGGATTTTAAGGGAGTTCTGTTCTATTTAATTTTTTTTTTTTACTTTTAGTAGTTTAGGGTGTTTTCAGACGTCAGCTGTCCGGTAGCTGTTGTCTCATATAGATTTTTATGTGCCTGTGTGCTTCGTAACAACTGTTTCCAACTAAATTGGAGGTTTTTGATTTATGTATAACCAAGAAAAGAACTTATAAGAACATCAACCTATCCACTCAAGAACAGACCAACAGCTAATAAAAAACCGAGTGTGTTTACGACTATATTTTATTATATGTGCACTTATATTGAACAGTTTTTCTTAGAATATAAACTAATTAGAACTTTAAATTAATTTAAGTTGTTTTAGTCATTATCATTTGTTTTATTTCTATCGATTTCCTTGTTTCTATGTTATTTTATGCTTTATATTTTGTTTTTTTTTAAGTAGCAATATATTTTTTTAAAAAGAGCATTGATTATTACAAACAATTGTTTCTTAGAACTATCTTGATTTTTATTCATCTACCAACGTATAGTTAAAGACAAGGTTCTACCAGTGTGCAGTTTGCAATCCTTCAAAAAACCTTTTAACAAACCTTAATTAGTGACTTCGAAAATCCTGAACAGAAAAATTAAACTATATTTTGCCTTTCATTATATCTTCAGTGTATAGGTTTTTTAGTGTCCTGAATCAAAATTTGGTACCATTTTTGTCGTATTAAAATACATAAAAGTAGTTTACTTAATAATTTTAATTTTTTTTTAAACCTGTACCGCTACAATCCAGGAAGGGTCAGGGTTTCAGTACTTTATAAGGATCTACTGTTTCTAAAACAACGCTTGTGCAAGGAGGGAATTTGTTCATGATACGCTCAGTGTT
>NW_027114297.1:27019-27575 GCF_000696795.3 Halyomorpha halys | reverse complement strand
ACTACCAACAACACTAAAAAATCTAAGAGAACATTATATAAAGAAGAGTAAATTTGCCAAAATATGAGCCCTAAAAGAGCCATTTACGTCCAATATTTCTCGAGATAGATATAGCTTTTTAAATATCAAAATTAAATTAGCACTAAAATTAAAGCTAGTTTAATGTACTATAAAGTAGTTTATGACCTTTACCTTCGTTGGAATAGTAGTTTTCATGATATTTGCTAAAATAAATTGATTTTTAGTTGTTTAGACAATAAATTTGATTTATGAAAAATTTATTTCAGAAACCATTAGACGTACTGATGTCTGCCGGCGCTCAAATTAAAGCTAGTTAAATTTACTATAAAATATTTTGTTACTTTTATCTTGTAGGAGTAGTAGTTTTAATGATATTTGACAAACTCACAAAAAGTTAATTTCTTGTTGTTCGTATAAAATGTTTGATTTTTGAAAAAAAATATATCTCTAGAACCATAAGACGCACATATGTCTGCCAACACTCAAAATAAAGGAAATTTAACTTACTATAAAGTAGTTTATGACACTTATCTTC
>NW_027114297.1:23030-23469 GCF_000696795.3 Halyomorpha halys | reverse complement strand
TTCTAAATTGTATAATCGTCAATAATAGATTGTGGGAAATTGTTTTAGTAGTGGTCAAAAATAGTTACCTACACTTCGGCTTACATCCCATCTTAAGTATCTTTGTTGAGCAGTAGGCTGACCCCTCACGAACTTATTCCTCAGCAACCAGCAATCACTTCCCGTCCAACCAAAGAAAAGATTAAAGAACTTCATAGCTTCGAACATATAGTGCAAACTCCTCACTATCGGATAACTACTCGTTTCGATCCATGGCCCATTTCCTTCTAAGGAAAAATGTTGATAATTTTGCAGAAGTCCCAGCGTGTGATCGAGCAATTAGCTTAAGATGGCTAATGACGGTTGATAGCAATGGACTATACTTTTAGTATTAATTGTATTTTATATCAAAGAAATAATAATACAAATATTTGGTTAAAAAATGTTTATTTTTATTTCA
>NW_027114297.1:19002-20716 GCF_000696795.3 Halyomorpha halys | reverse complement strand
TTCCTATATTTATCGATCTTATTATTATTTACTGAATTATATTTTAATAATTACTTTTTTTTAATGATTCCAGATGGAAACTGACTCACTGGAGGACTACTGGACAGAGTTCCGATTGGTGCGGGAGTCGCGGCCCAAGCAGGACCCCGACGAAGACAACTCCAACCCGGCAGGTCAGTCTTAAGGCTAAATAATTATTTTTAGTTAAGAAACAATAAGTGATCGTTAACATTAGAAGAGTGCTAGGACAAGACTGGCATATTGACCTCGAAAATACTTATAATGGATAATTTTATGACTCTAACCTACAGAATCAGGAGACAACCTACAGAATTGACAGTTGGAGTTTTGTCAATTTAAATTCAGAATTACAATCTAGGATGGTTTGGTTGTGACTGTTGAACGAAGAAGTTGATTGACAATAGGGGCCGTCCGTCGCTCAGGTGGTTGAGGCGTAAGGTCTTACCAATCTGAGATATGCGAGTGGTGCCGGTTGGAATCCGGCCTGAGGCGTTGAATTTTTTCATTAAGTGGCAGTCATAAAAAATGAAAAATGTAATCTCCACCAGAGTTAGAATGGGTTGGCTACCTGTAAATTTATTCGAAGAAATAAATTAAAAATAGATTAATAATTTATTATAATGATTGTTTGAGAGTGGTTTATTTTATTATTAACACTCACAACTTTTCTTTTCAGAAATTCTCCAACGTTTTGGCCCTCAGGCCATTTTCATGAAGACAGCCTTTAATATTGATGTCATATTCTTTAAATTTTTTTTCTGCAGGCTAATTGCCCATTTTATATATAACTTTTTATATTTTAAATTTAAATAAATGATGTTTGTAAGTAGAAAAGAGAAAATCATTTATGTGAAAAAGTTTAAGATTTAAAATTTTTTTTTTTTTTAATAATTTATTTATATTTGATACCTATAATGTCATACTAATATAAAAAAAGCTTAGATGGACTAATGGGGTGAGTTCTCTCAACGTGCAGAATTTCCTATATAAGATTCCTCAAGACCCTCGCATGCTGTCAAGACATTTAAGGATGATCTCGCGTAGTAATCTTTCGCCAAAATGGGCAGCCTCTTCGTCAACACTCCACGAACTTGGATATCCACTTAGCAGTTAATGTCCATTGGCTGCTTCAAGGTCGGTATCGTGTCCTTTGAGGACGAATTCCTCTCAAGTATTGTCTTGATCCCACCGAAGAGTAAACACCTCAACTGCGGACATCACTACTGCGCAATGTGGATACGTCAGTGCGACTACTGCGTATTGTTGAAGGTCTGTTTACGGAATGTAGGTGAGGAAACAAGATGTTAGTTGTGTAATCGAATTTACATCGTTGTTGTATATCAAAGTGCCAAGTTTCTATTTTATTTTTAACATTATTATTATGCGTAGTGTTAAAACTTGAGAGCTGGATATTTTCGTACAGCAGAAAACCCAAACTACGAAAATCTTACAGTAAAATCCCTAAATATGTAAACGTAATATACAATGTAAATTCAAGAACTTAAATTAAAATCTGTACCACTAAAACCCATGAAGGGTTATAGGGTCGCAGTACTTTGTAAGGAAGTACTGTTACTAAGGTGGACCTTGGAGGGCTTCCAGACCCACAGGGCTGACTCACAGCTAAAGTTGAACAGAACATTATTATCTGCCACTGCCGGATTCGAGCCCTGGTCCTTAGCAATATAACACA
>NW_027114297.1:15225-16657 GCF_000696795.3 Halyomorpha halys | reverse complement strand
TGGAGATACGTAAACAGTAGTTTCCCATTAAATAGAAAGCCATTACGAAGGGGCCAATGAGTGATCGCCTTCGGACCACCCAACTTACGCCTTCATCAACAGATATATAGTTATTAGTCTGTAATAAAAGAAACAGACAAACCTGATCAAACTGCTCCAGTGAGGGTTTTGCGAAATAAATATTGACTGACGCAGGTAGGATTCGAATTCACAATGTTTTGAACGCCCTCAGATGACTTACTATTTAAAATTAATCTTGTTTTAAATTTGTCATTAATTCTCTCATGGATTGAAACGGAACGAGTCGTTGTTATGGTAACAGTGGATTGCAATAGGAGGCTTGTGACTCCCCAGTCCTGACCTACATTACCTCCAAGATGGCAATCACTATCATATTCCTGAGTAGACACCATACCCTCACGGACGCTCCTAATGACATGTCTTCGGTATGCCGAAGAGGTGGAGGTCTCCTAGACCGGAACGCCTGCACCTGTGTGTACACATCTTCCTCTACTATGTGTCGACACTGCTGGCTTACGTAACCTCTCTATTAAATATGGCCGATAATTGTTATGCTAGATCCAGAGTCTAGATAGCTCGGGCCTATTTGAAATTCCAAATCGAACTAATAAAACAGGAGAGATGTTCCGCCTAGACGTCGAGGTGTTGTGGTGTACCGGCATTACGAAAGGATTCGTGCTCAGCTCTGAAGTTATATAATCTTGAAACAGTCCTATCTCCTTGTTAGGTCTCTAATTTATACTCACTAAAGATTTAATGTCTTTCTAAAAAGGTAATAAATTAATTAAACTATAATATTAATACTATACTATGCTAATAAACTCCAGTAAGGAACTAGGTCTTGAAATAAATACCAGTAGAAACGCGAGCAATTTCAGTGATATAGATATAGGAGGAAATATCTTTGAACAGGTAGATAGGTTTAAGTATTTATAAAAAACGAAATTAATAAAATAAAAGCCAGGTTGAAGGCGGGAAATGCTTGTTATTTTTCAATTTCGAAACTTCTTAGCTCGCGCCTCCTATCGAAAAACTTATAAATTATAATTTACAAAACTATTATCCTTCCCACTGTTCTTTATGGAAGTGATACATGGCCTCTTACACTAAGGGGTGAACAGCGGGTTTACGAAAATAAAGTATTACGCAGAATATTCGGACCAAAAAAGGATTAATTAACGGTAGAATTTAGAAGATTACAAAATGCTGAATTAAGGGACCTACACCCAGTAAATATAATTCAAGTTATAGCATTACAGCGTATAAGGTGGGCGTGTAAGGTTGTAGGGCTTAGTAAACGTCCGAGGGGTAGACCGAAACGTAGATGGGAGAATTATGTTAAAACAGGTTTGGAGGAGCATCACTTCGGGTTCGTTTGGCCTTTATTATTATTATTATTATTATTATATTA
>NW_027114297.1:12254-12895 GCF_000696795.3 Halyomorpha halys | reverse complement strand
AGATCCTGATGGATGACTTGATTTGTGACAAAGTAAGGAGCATTAAGGATTTTGGAATGTAAGGATTAGGCTCGGGAGGAATTTGATGGTTTAGTAGAGCCCCAAAGCTCAATTCCGTATGTCTAGATTGGTCTGATTATCGTAGTGTATAATCATTTTTTTTATGAATGGGAAGTTTAGAGCGTTTGTCAAGTAGGTGTTGTAGCCATTGAAATCTACGAGCAGTTTCTTGTCGTTTCAGTCTTGTGTGTGGATTGTGTAAGTCTCTTTTCAAGATGGAGTCTTAAGTATCGAATCTGTTCAACAGGCGTTAGTGAAATCTTAAAGATCGACGCCGTAAGTCCGGAAAGGCCTAATTATGGACATATAAATGACTCTTTTGTAATTATTTGAAAATTTAGACCGTTTGTTTATTGTGTGATTAATATGAGTTTCCTGTTTTTTCAGTCTTTTATGTTGATTCCAAGTCGTTTGTCCAGATGTAGCCCTAGGTAACGGATCTATTTGATAGGAATAACTGGGGTATTATGTAAGGATACTATGAGGCAACAAGTATGGGCTACAACGAAGGGTAGAGTTGATTAGGTAGGACTTTGTTATTATTTTTTAAATTTGTTTTCTTATTATCTAATATTTACTAT
>NW_027114297.1:9711-11834 GCF_000696795.3 Halyomorpha halys | reverse complement strand
ATATATTTATACACTCAAAAAGAGTAATAAAACGTGCAGAAAAGACTCAAAACGTGAAAATTTGTGGATAAACCCCAGAACTTACAATTTTGTGAAACATAATATTAGTGTTTAGTATTTTTTTATTTCTTTTCCATGATCCATTTTTCACACCGACAAGATGTATGACAGAATTCGATGCTGGAGAACAAAAGAAGCAATTTCACGAAAATTCGGTACCTATATATCATCTATAAGACCCTCGTGTTACAACCAGATACTGCTATAATAACTATATATTACAACCATATACTGCTATAGTGCCTATATATTACAACCATATAGTGCTGTAATACCTATATGTTACTACCATATACTGCTATAATACCTATATTTTACTACAATATACTGCTATAATACTTATATATTACAACCATGTAGTGATATAATACCTATATATTACAACCATATAGTGCTGTAATACCTATATGTTACTACCATATACTGCTATAATACCTATATTTTACTACCATATACTGCCATTATTGATGGCATCTTTAATTATCTGGTAATTACGTCATACACATAATGCTGACGTAACAAATAATTTAACTATGGAAGCACATTATCAGAAGCATCCATCATTGTCTCGGGTCTGAGAGTCTGTATTCAAGCTTTATCGTTATTTTACATTTTATTATCAAAGTAATTTAGTTGTTTATTTTTTTTTATTCCCATTATTATTTTATTGTATTTGATTTTAATAAGCAATTGCAATCAAATAAATATTGCTTTAATTACCATCAACTGTTTGTTGCATTTGTTTAGTGGCGTAAAACATCATTGCTTACTAACGCCATTTATACTTCATTTAATGTTTCTTACATTTGTTAAACTTAATTTCTTATTTAACACCAGAAACTGCTCGTAGATTCCGACTATTGCAACATTTACTATACAAACGGTCTAAATTGCCAATCCATTACAAAAGACTGATCTACATGACTATTATAAGGCCTATCTGGAAGTAGAGCTTTGGGGCTCCACTAAACCATCAAATTCCTCCAGAATCCAATACTTACAGTCCAAAATCCTTCGTAAAATCCTTAATGCTCCTTACTTTGTCACAAATCAAGTCATCCATCAGGACTTCAATGTTCCATATGCTGCCGATTTGGCCACAACTAGATACTTCTCAACCACCCAAATCCACTTGTTTCTATCCTGGCTTCTCCTTCATTACCTAATAATCCTCCTATACGTCTGAAAAGAAGGTGGCCTCGAGGTCTTCTCCTCTAGAAATGTTATTGGAGTTCTATCAATGGGTAGATTCTCCACATGTATCATGTCACTATGTCACCTATAGCGAATTTACTTGTATATATATGTATACAGTTGTAAATAACAATAAATAAATTATTCTAAAAAAAATGTCTTATTTTATTCGTTTAATTTAAATTAAATTATTTTTTATGGATTTGAGCTTTGGGGCTCCACTAAACCATCGAATTCCTCCCGAATCCAATCCTTACAGTCCAAAATCCTTCGTAAAATCCTTAATGCTCCTTACTTTGTCACAAATCAAGTCATCCATCAGGACTTCAATGTTCCATATGCTGCCGATTTGGCCAGATCCAGATACCAATCCTTTCATGATAAACTTCCCAACCAGCCAAATTCAATGGTTTTTAACCTGGCTTCTCCTTCATTACCTAATAATCCTCCTATACGTCTGAAAAGAAGGTGGCCTCGAGGTCTTCTCCTCTAGAAATGTTATTGGAGTTCTATCAATGGGTAGATTCTCCACATGTATCATGTCACTATGTCACCTATAGCGAATTTACTTGTATATATGTGTATAGAGTTGTAAATAACAATAAATAAATTATTTTATAAGTGGGTAGATTCTCCACATGTTTGTATCATGTCACTATGTCACCTACAGCGAATTTACTTGTATATATATGTATACAGTTGTAAATAACAATAAATAAATTATTCTAAAAAAATGTCTTATTTTATTTGTTTAATTTAAATTAAATTATTTTTTTAAGTTTTATTTTTTTTCTCTGTTTCACTATCATATATAACTTTCTCCCATCTTCCTGGCAGTTTATCAATTCCTTCCTTGTAAAATGTGGTTT
>NW_027114297.1:7871-8225 GCF_000696795.3 Halyomorpha halys | reverse complement strand
TAATTACTAGTCAAAATTTATGAGCCTACCAAGTATAGGTGGGTGGAATATATAATGGCGGCTTTTTCAAACCGTTAAAAAAAAAAATTCCCATTAACTTCACAAAACTACCTAAACAAAAATATATATGTATGGTAAAAATACTTTTAAAAAATATCTATGGCCGCTATATAGAAAGGAGTATTTAAAAATATATATTAATATTTAAAATATTAGAGTATTTAACAAGTTAAAGGTAAATGTAGAAAAACTTTAAAAAGTCTGATTAAAACTGTACAGATATATAATTATTGATGGGACCTATTTAGTTTTGATTAAAATTATGTCTACATAATTATATAACATAGTTAATAT
>NW_027114297.1:0-725 GCF_000696795.3 Halyomorpha halys | reverse complement strand
TTGATACATTTTGAGGTCCCAGTTTCTGATCGGATTCCCGAATATTGGTTTTGATGTAATTGGTACCTTAACATTAATTTAAATCATATTAAATCTCGATAATCCGAACTGGTGTAAAAAAAAAACAAAATATTTTTTAATTCAAGCGATAAAAATTTTGTATTCAAATAAAAAAATAAAAGTGCAAATATGTAAAGGACATTTGTAACTTCCCGATCTATAAGCAAGTTATTGTAATCATAGAGAAAATCCAAAGGGGAAATATCTACAGTTTCAAGATCGAGTAATTAAAGTCCTTCCATAATATGGAAGTGTTTATAATATATTTTGTTGTAATTAGAAATATATAATATCTATTTTATAAATCATTTGATACTGTAAAACTAATTTAATCAACAATATATATATGTATGTATGTATAACGCAAATTTTGTTGATTAACTATTTTTTTTCATGTTTTAAATAAATCCATACAAAGAGTATTTTTTGGAAGACTGTTGATTGCCCATATATATATATATTAGAACTGTTTAGTGCTTAATTCTATATATGACTACCATACAGTATTATAGTACATTTATATATTACTCCCACATACTGCTATAATAACTATATGCTACTACCATATTCTGCTATAATACCTATATATTACAACCATATAGTACTGTAATACCTATATATTACTACCATATACTGCTATAATACATATATATTACAAACATATA
>NW_027114296.1:0-2792 GCF_000696795.3 Halyomorpha halys | reverse complement strand
AACCAATCCTAACAGTATCCTCATCACGTATGCCGATGACACATGTGTGCTCGCTGTTAATAATAACCCTCTAATTGCATCCCAAACTCTTCAATCCCATATCACAGGCCTCGAAGAATGGTGTCGTAATTGGAGAATTAAAATAAATTGCAACAAATCCCATCAAATTACCTTTATCCTACGTTGTAAACCTACTGACTGCCCTACAGTATACTTCAATAATGTTGCCCTTACCCCTGTTGAACAGATCCGCTACCTTGGACTACATCTGGACAAACGACTAACCTGGAATCCTCATACAAGACTGAAAAGACAGGAAACTACACGTCGATTTCGACTATTACAGCACTTACTAGACAAACGATCCAAACTTCCGATTCATTACAAAAGACTGATTTACATGACAATTATAAGGCCTATCTGGACATATGGTGTTGAGCTTTGGGGCTCCACTAAACCTTCGAATTCCTCTCGTATCCAATCCTTACAATCCAAAATCCTTCGTAAAATCCTATATGCTCCCTACTTTGTCATATATAAAATCATCCACAAAGACCTTAATGTTCCATTTGTAACCGATCTAGCCTGAACCAGATATCAATCCTTCCATTACAAATTCCCTAACCACTCAAACTCATTAGTTTCTAATCTGGCTTCCTCTATTATTCCGGACAATCCTCCGAGGCGTCTGAAAAGAAGATGGCCTCCAGACTTTATATTGTAAAAATGTTTTTAGAGTGCTACTAATGGGTAGTTTGCTTGTACCATACCATTATGATTTCCTCAAATTTACTAGATGTATTTTATGTACAGTTGTAAAAATCAATAAATAAATTTTTTTAAAATAAAAATTATAAAATACAATATTTACTATGTAATAAATTTCTTTTCGTTCCCACCTGAAACAATAATAAACTTGATAAATAAATACATATTACATGAAAAATGCAATATGCATACCTATGTTGAAATTTGTCCCTCTAGGACATGTAAGCAAATTATGAGCAGACAAAAAAAATTACATTAGGAGTAGATAAAAGAACTTTTATTTAAAATAAAATGTTTAAATTATTTTTAAAATGCAATATAAATTCTATAAAGTCTATATAATTGTATGTAAAACAATTATGTATTATGACTCACACCATACTCAGTTTTTAGAATACATCTTGAAAATACATGTTTTTATTATACATGCATATATATGTATACACATACATAAAACTGTTTATTATTATATAGGATGTTCTGGTTTGTATGGATTCAGAAAAATCTATAAGATTTATTTTTTTCTGTAATTGAAGAAAATAATGATCAAGGTGATTAAGGAGTAGTATGATTTTTTTTTTCATAAACTAGTTCTGAATAAGTCCATCTTATTTTTTATAAATTATATATTTATGTATTTCTTAATGCATAATAAGAGCTGCTTAATTTGTTTTCTTTGAAAAAAAAACCATATTAGTAGTTAGTAAAAAGGAATTTGATTTAAAAATAACTAAATGAATCAATTTTAATTTTCTTATTTTTTTTTACTATAGTATAAATGAAACATTTAAGAAAATGAAATAATGAGGTGTAGATAGTTGACCGTAGATTAATGACTGGAGAAGTTATATGTATGTATAAATAAATATGGTTTTGTTTATTTATGTTGTTCTTTGCTGACCGCACTCCCCGACAAACTTCTCCAGTTAAGAAAATGAAATGTTTTCAAATGCAGATTTCGTTTCTTTATAAAATGTTAACCTTGGGTTTATTTTCACATGAGTTATTAGTATATTTTCTACTGATCTATGACCGAGTTAAAAATAAAAATGCTGCAATTCTATATGCAAAAACTACCCAGGTTGTGATTATGTTGACAATACGTAGAGTTTATAAATAGAAGTAGTACATCTAAGATGTTTATATTACCATGTTGAATCACAGGGGACATAAAATTTTCAACAATAATACGACTTGATCCCTGGATCCATTTCCTTATCGTTCTTTACGCAGGTGTTACGAAGAAGAAAAACTGATAAGAAGGAATAGAGAGAACTATAAATACTATATGCCCGAGGCGAACTGAAATTGATCTAATTGCCAGAAAAATGTCAATGAAGTCACTCTCTCTTATTTTCTTCTGCGTAGCTTTCGTAGCTTGTGCATTTGGTGACACCCGGGTTCTTCGAAACCTCCATCAAGATTCGGTTACTAAGCAGTTACAGATGGCCATGGGTCAGCGAGATAACTTTTCTAAAGGTAATAGTAAAATAATACAAAATAACAGTTTCATGATTTAAAATTTAAAAATATATACACACATCGCTTCTTTGCTTGCATATATGACAAAAAAAAACTTGGGTTTTATAGTAAAATTGATGTGTTCCATAGTTATTACCATATACAGGGGTTCATTTTTCTACTCTAATCCCTCCATAGGTTACCCCTAAGCCAGCGGAGTAGTAACCATAGCCTACCGTACAAAAAATGCATCAAATACAATTTTTGTCTCTTTTTTTTTCAAATGTGCCACTATTGAATTACAGCAATGATATTCCACAGTTACAAAAATATTTTACTTAGTCAAAGTTTTGAATATCTTATGTATGAGAGTCTGCGATAATCTTTATCTTTTCAGGTCATTCAATTGACCATAAAATCCCTTCTTCTAAACCCTTATTTTTCTATTTTCTGCTTATAATTCTTTGAATGTTATTTTAACTCATTATGATTTAGTCTGCTAAATCTATAGATTTAGTTGACTAAATCTATGACATCTGAAGATTCTGATCTTCAAAGTAACC
>NW_027114295.1:0-1166 GCF_000696795.3 Halyomorpha halys | reverse complement strand
ATACGAGAGGAATTCGAAGGTTTAGTGGAGCCCCAAAGCTCAACTCCATATGTCCAGATTAGCCTTGTTCCAAAGGCTTAGCAGGTTTACCAGTTTACTAATTATGCATCTTTATATTTATACAATAGTGTTACTATTGAAATAAATAATTTAGAAAGGAGTGGTATTGTGTAATATAACCTTCAAAGCTACACAAAGGAACAAAGGATTTATTTACATTTAATAGATCTATGAACAATAAAATAAAATAAAATGATTAAATGATCCAGGTTTGCCATAAAATGTTTTATTTAATATTTATTTATTGCTATTTACAACTGTATAATTTTATATAACATTATAATACGTATTATAAACTTTATAATACATTTAGTAAATCTGATTTAAGTTAAATTGGAGTGTTACAGGCGTGTAGAGAAACTACCCATTGGTAGCACTCTAATGACGTTTTACATTAGCTGGTCTCGTGGCCATCTTTTTTTCAGATGCCTCGGAGGATTGTCAGGAATGGAAGAGGATATAAGATTAGAAACTAGGCGGTTTGAGTGGTTAGAGAGTTTATGGAAGGAGTGATATCTGGTTCGGGCTAGATCGGTTACATAGGGAACATTAAGGCTTTTATGTATGATTTTATTTGTGACAAAGTAAGGAGCATTTAGGATTTTACGAAGAATTTTGGATTGTAAGGATTGAACACGAGAGGAATTCGAAGGTTTAGTGGAGCCCCCAAGCTCAACTCCATATGTCCAGATTGGCCTTATTACAGTCATGTAGATCAGTCTTTTGTAATGTGTTGGAAGTTTAGACCGTTTGTCTAGTAAATGCTGCAATAGTCGAAATTGACGTGCAGTTTCCTGTCTCTTTGTGAGGATTCCAGGTTAATCGCTTGTCCAAATGTAGTCCTAGGTAGCGGATCTGTTCGACAGGGGTAAGTTAAATGAAACTGTAGGGCAGTCAGTAGGTTTGCGACGAAGGGTAAAGGTGATTTGATGGGATTTGTTGGAATTAATCTTAATCCTCCAATCACGACAATCTTCGCAGCAATTTCGAGGGCTGTGATATGGGATTGGAGAGTTTGGGATACAATTAATGGGTTATTACTAACAGCGTGCACACATGTGTCATCGGCATACGTGGTGAGGATAGTGTTAGGATTGGTTGGAATG
>NW_027114294.1:6931-9176 GCF_000696795.3 Halyomorpha halys | reverse complement strand
TTTTTTTTAATATCACATTGTTAATTATCTTACTGTTAGAAAATTAGTAAATATCTTTATTTATTATTGAAATTTACAACTGTATAAGATAAATCTGTACTTATTAGTATAAGGGATTTAAGTCCAAAAATGTTATTGAGTTAAGTACATTGACTGAGAAAAAAATTCTCTACCGATTGGAATAAAGAATTTAAGTTCAGGATAATGTCCTGATTAAAACGGATACGTTTTTATACAAAATTTTTGGAACTTTATTTTGTGTCTCCTGATAAATCAAGAATATGGACTTAAATTCTTTAGACTTTTCAGTACTGAAATACCCAAGTAAATGTGATGTTGATTATGTTATAATGACATGATATATTCATTTATAGAGTTGAAGGTCTCGAAGCCGATTTCTTTTCAGGTATCTAGGAGGATTATCAGGTATAAAGAGGAAGGGAAGCAAAGTTAGAGACAAGTGGATTTGGGTGATTAGGTAATTTATCGTGGAAGGATTGTTATCTGATTCTGGCCAAATCGGGAACTTATAGAACATTGCATTTATAAATATCAAGTTTAAAATTCAGTACTTTCTTATATTAAAAATTGTGTTCATTATATTACGATTTTATTATGTAGTTATTAATTCATTATATGATTGACAATTGGCATTAAAATATAAGTAGAAATTATTCTTAAGGACAAGGCGTCCCAAAAATAATTTTCTTTTTATGTCATAATTCTTGAAGGTGTACCAACCAGCGGATCGGTAGAATCATTAAGTAGGTGAGACCTAGGCTTTTTATTGAAATTTTAACTGGAGGATATCATAGTATTAGGTTTTATCAATTTACGTTTCAAATCAGTTGTTAAGAGAAAGTTGTATTGGACGACGAATTAAAAAAAATTAATTTTTTCTTTTTTTTTTCAAAAAGTTTGCAATATTTAATTGTTCGTTGTATAAATTTTCTTTTCATGTGTCACATCAGAGATTGGATGTCCAATTATAAAAAGTTTGCTAAGGTTTGCTATTCCAAATTCGTTGAGATAATTCTCTAATATTTTATGGTAATCACTACATTTATTATTTATGGCATCAGAGGTAAAAAATATAATAACGGGTATGCTTTCAGGTTTTTAATGTGTTGCATCATCGGAATATTAATTGCTCCGGACTTTCCCTTCTACTTTTTCATCTGTGTGTGTTCCGAGTGAATTCAAAGCTTGTTTGTGTAAAAAGCCGGCATTAGTATGCACAGTAGCTGAGCTGAAATCATAACATTGTTCTCTTTAAGTAGGTTGTCAGTGTTGCCTAATTCATTTAAACTGTCCAACGAATTATAAAAAAAAAGATAAGAAAATTTTTTTACTTTTCTATAATTTAGAGTACTTAAAACATTTACTACGTCACATTCTTTAAATTTATTTGTTAAAAACTGCAAGGCAAGTATATTGATGAAGTTCTATCACAGGGAGATCGAGAAAATGAAATTAAAAAAATCCTTATTCTACATTAAAAATAAGTGACCAAAAAGTAAAAAAAAACCAAAGTATAATCAAGTAATTAATTTTTAAACCATGGGCTACTATAATTATGTATAAAACATGTGTAATAACATGCTGAATACATATGCTTATATTCACATATGTACCCCGACTCGTGTACATACATTTGCATACGCCAGGATTAAGAAATTTAATACATAAATAGAATAAAAAAACTTATTTACTTCTAATCTTCAATCCATTTTCATGTCATGACTATAGAGCGTCGGTTTGCGATGTGAGAAGGAATTGAAAAAGAGGATTTGAATATAGGTAAGAAGTATGGCGGATTTTTAAAGGAAGTGCATTTCAGTGAGCAGTGGAGCGGGCTGAAATTGAATGTTAAAATGTTGTAGTTCTACCATAGTTACAGAGGTCAGGAAAGCGAGATTTTTTTTTTTCGGTGAATTGAATGAGAATTTGAACTATAACATAGGATTCCTTCGGGATATTTGTTGAATATGAGGTTTTCGTCTATAGTTGAACCTTAGTTTTTGACGAGGTTCATAGGGTGGAAAGGATAAGTAAAGTAGTCGAAGAAGTCAGCATACATATGGTGGGGACAGTAGTAGATAAAATTAGGAAGGTTGTTGATGTAAGAATCGACAGATGGGGAGAAATACTGGAACCCTGGGTTACTCTTGAGGATAGGATAAGGAAGGAATAATGTTAAAGCCACCTTAAATCGACTATGTATTTTTGTTGGAAGGCTTTAAAA
>NW_027114294.1:3566-5356 GCF_000696795.3 Halyomorpha halys | reverse complement strand
GAGAGAGAGAGAGAGAGAGAGAGAGAGAGAGAGAGAGAGAGAGAGAGAGAGAGAGATTAATAAAATAAAATCAATTTTTATTATTACCTAACTTTATTTTTTTTTAATCTGGGTTTTATGTGGTCCAGAAATGTTTTTTGCTTAATCATTTTAATTTATATTAATATAATATTAATGGTACTGCTTATGTAATTTCTAATTTATTTCACTTTTCATTATAGAAAAATTCCTGTCCATATATTTTTCTCTATTTCTATCAAAGGAAAAGTCTGATAAGCGTTATTGATGCACATTCGTACGGTTTGCATTTATTCAGATTTTGCAGGTTTTTTATTATTCATTGTATTACTTCCTTTGTGTCACATCAAAGGCCGAAACACGCTTCGAAATAAATCGTTTTAAAAATGTGAACCGAGCCCTTTTGTCTCCCTTTTTATTTTAAAAGTTGTCAAGTGAGATTAAAAAACTTTTACATTGTTCTTAGAAAGAGGGAGAAGAGTCTCCTCGAAAGGGGGAGGTGGGGACCAAACTCTTTTAAAAAATATACAGCTTTGCTCTTACGGCCATTAACATATTTTATTTTTCCTTGATTGATGTAAGTATGTGGCTCTTTGTGATAGTATAATTATATCATCAATTAGTTAATTAATTATTATGATTTTGTATTCTTTGGAATTGTGTAATTATGTTGTTAAGTTAAATATTATATAGTAGTTTAACGTAAATAACTACGAGAGGTTTAAAATTTTTATTGAACTTTTAATTTGATATTTTTTTACAATTCATATAATAAATTAAAATAAATTAAATTTAAATTTTGTTGAATGCCTTCAAATTTATTTTATATTTGTTATCAGATTGTTAACATTAATTAAAAGATTAAAAAGTTAACATTAATTAAGGTTCATTACTAGACACTGTCTTGTTTCTTGTTATTTATTTATGCATTTTTGTGAAATATCATGTTTGAATCCGTTCAAACATAAAAGTATTTTTGAATGCCGAAATATTTTAATTTTGAATGTTTAATTTGGTCAAGGTTAATTTAGTCCTGAACTAAATAAATTGCGTTGCCTTGAAAAAAATAAATTTTCGGGTGAGTGGTAGTTTGAAAAGTGAATATTGAATTAATAAAATGAGTGGCATCTTCACTGGTGTAGGAAAATAAAGAAGACATCACAGATAACTTCAATTCGTGTCGTGACCTTTATTCATAATGATCTTATTAAAAAAATAAATCAATGGGTTAATATTATTCTATATTTATGAGGTATAAAAGGTTAATAAAATATTATGTTGTGTTTAATATTAAGCAAAATTATTAAATAATTGTCAACTAAAACTCTATTATACTAACTAATCTAATTTATCATATTTGAAGAAAGGATGTATGAATAAAAAGAAAATTTTGGAACAGATTTTAGAAACATTAAGTTTAAAATTTAATAAATTATAGATGAAATTAGGAAAAAAACTACACTTACAAAAATTAATGATTCAATCGAGGAAAATTTTATAACTTTATTTCTAACTAATTATTAATAAGTAATCAATTACGAATAAAAGTTCATTATATTTTGTAATGACAAAATTACTAGTAGTTTTGGATAAATAATATGATAAATAAATAGTTTTAAGATGAGATTACGATTTTATTTTCGTTAAAGGATTGCATGATTGTATGAGAATATTTAAAATAACTTTAGTCTTGTAATATGATAAAAAAATGAATAACTTATTATAATTATAATCATATAAAATAATTGAGATTCAATTTTACTGACAAAATA
>NW_027114294.1:0-3495 GCF_000696795.3 Halyomorpha halys | reverse complement strand
GAAGAAAAGAAGTTCAGTAGCAAATGAAAAGATTTTGCAAATGAGTGGTTCGAGAAAGCTTATTTCCGTCGGTTTTAGACTTGAAACTTTTTAATTAGCCGCCATTCCAAGATAGAAGTAACCACTCGAAATATCTGAGGCCGAATCGCTTTTCAGTTGAAGAAATTTCTAGTCTTCCTGTTCCCTGGTTCCTCAACTCGGTTTACATTTTTTTTCATTCTGTTAGAGATACTGATCATATTTATATTTGTCTTAAAGTAAAAATGATATGTAATTCTGGAGTATTTTCTTCATCCGAGGTTTTATTAATGGGTTATTTTGTCAGAACGCGTGCTTAGCTGCCAAACCGTTACGGATGTCTGTATGGATAGATCTAGTCACCCATATTTTCTCTTTGAAAATAATATAATAATATTATACAGACCACGCACATTTCGTGGTTTGTATCAAGTTGATATAACAGAGTAATTAAGCAACACCGACGACGAGTAAGCGCCACAGTGCTCTTCTGCACACAGCAGATCCCACATTCTACCTTAAAATGCCCTTCAGGCAATGAAAAAATATTTATGTTTACTATTGTGTACATATCACTATTTTTGTATTAGATATTGGTTTTTGTTCGAAATTATAAAATTAATAGTAGAGTGAGGAAAAAATCGCAGTAATTGAATTAGGTGTGTTAAATTTTGAGGAAAGGAACGAAGGTATCACCACTAAAACTATAAGCGTCTCCAACCAATTCAGTGTGCGTGCTAACAGTCGAACAAAACGTGTACGGGAGGATCGTAAAATTCTCCTAATACTTTTACTTTACTCATTACATACGCATGTCCGAGAATGCTTACAGTGAATAATAATGATACATTTATTTTCTCTAAAATAGTTTCTAAATAGAGTTTCTGGACGTCTTTAAGTATTTTTTTTTAAATTAAGGTTTGTAAGCTTTTGAATTTTGTTTAGTTATAAGAAGAAGGTTTATTAGTCATGGTTGAATGATGAAGAAATATATAATAGAAAGTTTTAATTTACAAATTACATTATTACACAAAAGCGTTCCTAAGGTGATTATTATTTTCCAATATTTAAGACCTTAAATAGATCATTATAGAGAGTGTGTGTGTGTGTGTCTGGTGATCTACCAACTACTACTGAGTAGTATCATTATTTACCATAAAATATACAGGATGACAATGTGAACAAAATTAATCAATATTTTAGTTTATTAAACTAACGATCAGCTTACTTATAGTATTTATTCGAATACCGACCTTAATAATTTGCTTACTAGGAAACCTAATTGTCAACAGCAAACATTTATCGATGCTTCGTATGAAAAAATTAATCGGATTATTCAGAAAGTGTATCGAGGGATACAGGACTTGACAAAACAAAGGGAGGATTTGCCGGCAGACGTTGGGGCTTAATCCGGAGCTTGCTAGAGACTTACTGTGCAGTCGTCAGGGTAGCTTGTGTTTATTCAATATTATTTCGTTGTTTATAATGAGATAACTATGATTAATTAATGGAAATCGGTATAAAATATAATATAATAAATCGGTATAAAATTATATTATTATAAAAAGTTGCAAGAAAATAAAAAATGTGAAACTACTTTGATATTTTTTATTATAAATGAATATTTATAAAATAAATAAATAAAAAAAAATTCAAATATGATATCTATAAATAAAGATATGGACCGATATAATGATAACTAATTAAATTATAATAAAATAACTTATTAAGAAAATAATGTAGATAACGAAGATGAAATTTAAGTTAAAATAAAACAAATAACCATCTGTACAGTAATTGATAACAACATCACCTCTTTTATCGGTCATTAGTCATTATAAAATAAATCTTATAGACTCAAAAATAATAAAAAGAAGCTCACAAAGACCTAATGGTAATTGATATAATAGGAAAAAAGGAGTAAGCAATTGACCCAGTTCGTGAACGCCTATGGGAGGCGGGACAATGGTTGAAAGCAAATTCACTTGACATGTGTAGCACGTTATGATACAGATATCTTTTCAAAGAAACTCACGTTTTTTTCTTCTCAGATAACAGTTTTTATATTATATATTCTGTGTAGGAAGACTCGTTCGTATTTTCTGTATATTTTTCCGACCAACATATCCAAGAAGACTGATAAATGGGTTCTAATATAAAAACTGACTCGAAACTGAAGCATATAGAAGTTATAACCAAGTAGAATACTGGGGAAATGAGTCAAACAATTTTGAAATATTTGTTTTTATGCAGAATTTTCTGCTTATCGTGCATTTTATAAATTGTTATTTTTTATTTGTTTTATAATTACTGTCGTTATAAAGAATAAAATACTCTTCTGTATTTAAATTTAGAAAAATTATGATAATATTTTGCTGTAGTACATTGGTTTTCTTTAATTGAAGCTTAATTAAAGTATTGGAAGAAGATAGTTGACCGTATGAAGTAGGCTGTCAATAAAGGTATCAAAGTAGTAAAAGAAAACTATTTATAGTTAACCAACGTTTCGCCCCACTTCGTCTGGGCTGTCAGATTGAAACACACAACTGATTGAGTTTAAGTTATAATTGATTTCTCCGTTCATCATTGTTGTTTCATTTATTGCTTATTTTGTTTATTCATCCAATTTTTATGCAATAACATTATTTTTATACTAATTTTAAATTCTATATATTGAAAATTACAGGAATGTTTTTTTTTTCTTATCCTTCATTGAAATAGAATTATTGCATTATACATATTCAAAACATGAAATGTATTATACATATTTACTGAGTCTTCTCCCTTTGATTGACGTGTGGCATTATAAGATGTTGATATGTGTCCAGTTGAAGTAGTTAAGTCTAGCTATAGCCATGGAATTTGTACTCGCTTCGGCGGTACATGTGCTAAACATTACAACAAAGTTCGAAATGGGAAGTAATTAACTCGTTAAAAACTTTTAATACTTCCGAGAAAATGGAGTAATAGAAAACGATACATTTCAATATTTTTTTCTCCTATACCAAAGAAAGAAACTGTCTAAAATTTTTTGTATATTGAAAAAAAGAAAAGAAAAGAAGAAAAGAAGTTCAGTAGCAAATGAAAAGATTTAGCAAATGAGTGGTTCGAGAAAGCTTATTTCCGTCGGTTTTAGACTTGAAACTTTTTAATTAGCCGCCATTCCAAGATAGAAGTAACCACTCGAAATATCTGAGGCCGAATCGCTTTTCAGTTGAAGAAATTTCTAGTCTTCCTGTTCCCTGGTTCCTCAACTCGGTTTACATTTTTTTTCATTCTGTTAGAGATACTGATCATATTTATATTTGTCTTAAAGTAAAAATGATATGTAATTCTGGAGTATTTTCTTCATCCGAGGTTTTATTAATGGGTTATTTTGTCAGAACGCGTGCTTAGCTGCCAAACCGTTACGGATGTCTGTATGGATAGATCTAGTCACCCATATTTTCTCTTTGAAAATAATATAATAATATTATA
>NW_027114293.1:23829-24168 GCF_000696795.3 Halyomorpha halys | reverse complement strand
AGGAGCATCAAGGATTTTACGTAGGATTTTGGATTGTAACGATTGGATGCGGGAAGAATTTGATGGTTTGGTGAAGCCCCAGAGCTCAATTCCATTTGTCCAAATTGGTCTGATTATTGTAGGGTATACTAATTTTTTGTAGTGAATGGGAAGTTTAGAGCGTTTGTCAAGTAAAGATAAAAAAAAAATTAAACTTTATTTTAAGTTAGCAAAAAGTCTATCTTGAAAAAGAGTCAGAAAATCGATTTTTTTAGGTAACACATTTACAGAATGTTGCTATCAAAAGTTTGGTTTGGAAGTTTATTTTCTTCATAAGCCTATTTCTCTAAAACTTTATAA
>NW_027114293.1:17419-18699 GCF_000696795.3 Halyomorpha halys | reverse complement strand
AAAAAAAAAAAAAGGAAGAAATATAATTCCCTGTTAAATTCCGCCTAAAGTTCAATTTTCAAGGCTTATTTACAATTAATTACCTGGAACCGATCAGAAACTTTCTTATCCTCAATTCATAATGTTGCTATTTAAATATTAACGGACGTATTGATGTTCTGAGAAAAGTTTTAATTGTACGAATTTTTTATTTATGTAGTATAAAGATTTATATTTTAGTAATTTCTCTATTTGAAAGTAGCTACGGCGTTGGAGAAAAATTGAAACATTAATACAGTGAAACTTACCTCACACATTATAAAACATCCCTCTATGGAGACAATCATTTTGTTCGCTACACTGGCATGTATTTCATTTATAATTCTATTTCACTTTATTTTTCTCTTTAAATAATTACTTCTTTTGGTATTTTTTATTACGTATATTCGTGCTGTGTCTAAGAGAACTGACTGTTGAGTCTGTCTTAGCACATCAATATGCACCCTCAAACCATTCATGCCTGCCACTGTTGATTTTGGAATGAGACCGTTGATATTATGAATGGAGTAGTGGTAACACCTTCCAATTTATATATTTTTCTCCATTCCATCGCCAATTTCTGGTATTTCTTCAGTTTTTCTCCCACAGTGGAGCTTATATTATTATCGTTGGGCATCCCAACATCAATAGGTTCCGCTTTCTTTTTTTTTTTTTATCTATAAGGAGGATATCTGGCTTAATATGGCGTACTGTATGGTCTATCATCCCATTCATCCCAATAGACCTTTTTGGAGGAGTCTATTTGGGTGGTATTTGTAATATGGGCTCTTATCTTCAATTAAGTTGTACTTCATCGCGAGGGACTGATGTAAAATTTTGGCCACATTGTTGTGCCTCTGTAAATATTCAGTACCAGCCAACATTCCACATCAACCCGTGATTTGTGGAATTGATTCGAGCGCCACCAAGCATAATCGACACATCCGGTGCTGTTACGTCTTGCATGTGCTAAGCTTCCTATATGATCTGGTGGCAATCACTTGATCTTGAATAGCAACCAAATCCCTCTGTCTTGGAAAATAACCTTCCAGATTTTAACCATTCAACTGATCTTTCTTTGTCTTTGGAGGCTTTTTTCAGTTAGGTATAGAAACTCCTATGCAAAGACTTGCTTTTCCATTCTGCCAGTCGTTCATTTTGTGGCACGATTGTTGATTCAACACCTTTGCTCAGATTAAGTGCAGTTAAACCAAAGTCCATTCTTGAGATTATTATTATACTTCTACCAATATTATTATTAT
>NW_027114293.1:16158-16578 GCF_000696795.3 Halyomorpha halys | reverse complement strand
TTTGTAGGAGTAGTAGTTTTTATGAAATTTATTTTAGCAAATTTCATGTAAACTATTAGTCCTACGAAGATAAACATCATAAACTACTTTATAGCTCATTAAAATAGCTTTAATTTGAGTGCTAATAGACATCTATATGTCGAATGGTTTTTCAGATATAAATTTTTCAAAATAAATTCACTAACTACTGATATTTTAGTATAATAACGTTTTTATGAAATGTCCCTTTTTAAAAAGCTATATCTTGAAAACTATTTAACGTAAGAACTCTATTAGGGCTCATATTTTAGCAAACCCTTCTTTAAATGACGTTCTCTTAGGTTTTCTTGTGTTGTTCCTACTTTTTAAGATATAGAGCTCCGAATGAAAAATTTGTTTGTTTTTTTATAGCTTTGAAACAGCCGCCATTTTTTATTCCCC
>NW_027114293.1:12306-13333 GCF_000696795.3 Halyomorpha halys | reverse complement strand
TAATTATAATAAATTTAAAGAATTATTTATTTATTCATCTATAACTTGATATTTTGAAAGTACGAAACAGACAATAGTTGTAAATAATTTCAAAAAATCATAAAATTTAATAAAAAATATTAAAAACGTAAAAGCAAATGACAGGCTAAAATCTCACGATTTAGGAAGTACTAATAGTAATTATTAATACTAATTAGATAGTACCTAAGAGAAAAAAAATTAATGCAAATTATTTTCAATATATATTTTTTTTTAAATACTTTTTTATTTATTTTGATAGATATTACAATCTGCCACACAGTTGTGGGCAATAGGTAATAGTGATGAATGAGCTCATACATACTAAAATAAAATTTAAAAAAACACTCTAATATACAATATTTACATAATCGACCTGAGGATCCCTGAGCCCACTCTATTCCCCTCGTGTGAGGGGTAGAGCAGAGCTCGAAAGATCCCAGCGCATCCCTCTTGCTGGTAATGAGCAAGTGCGCTAAAGCCGCAAACTCCCAACTTAATACCAGTACAAATTTACTTTGACTGTTCTCAAATTTAGGTATTACTATGAGAAAGTTAGTTTTAGCAGCCTTGAGTTGCCGTATCGCTCCTGACGGTAACCATCTCAAACGGTTTCCTTCCATTTGTAAACAAAAACGTATTTTTCTCTTTACGATCGCTGTATAAATGCCATAATTTCACGGAATGGCTCATTCATTGGTTTCAGTGAACGGTTCTACAAGTGCCTAGAAGGCCACATTTTTAAAAATATATCGTTAACTCATATTTTGGAATCTTAATTTCCTTATTATTGGATTAGTGTTTTTTTAACCTAATTTCAGTAACTTCTATTTTCAAGAAACACAAAATGCGCTTTACAGATTCGAAATCGGACCACCCGGTCAGAAGTAAATAGAAAAGTAAATTCTGGTGCATCCCATAAAGCGGTACATTTAGTACATTTAGCCTTAACAGAAAGATGCCTAAAGAAAATATAATATAAGTTAGTAATTGGGCTAATGTAAATTTA
>NW_027114293.1:8690-9321 GCF_000696795.3 Halyomorpha halys | reverse complement strand
TCAACTCTGTATGTCCAGATGGGCCTTATTATTGTCATGTCAGTCTTTTGTAATGAGTAAAATCTGCGTGCAGTTTCCTGTCTTTTCAGTCTTGTGTGAGGATTCCAGGTTAGTCGTTTGTCAAGTGTAGTCAAAGATAACGAATCTGTTCTACAGGGGTAAGAGCCACATTATTAAAGTATACTGTAGGGCAGTAGGTAGGTTTACGACGAAGAGTAAATGTGATTTGTTGGGATTTGTTTTTATCCTCCAATTTCGACACTATTCTTCGAGGATTGTGATATGGGACTGGAGAGTTTGGGATGCAACCAAAGGGTTAGTACTAACTGTGAGCAAATTTAATTTAATTTTAAATAATAATTTCAGCAAGTAATTATTAAAAACTACATGTACATAGTAAAAATTAAGATTACACTGTTATGACTATTACAATTAAAACATTATTTCTATTCTATCCGTGGCACTACAGCCCAGTTTGGACTTTGGCCTCCTCAATGAGCCTTCGCTATGTAGCTCAGTCTTGTGCGGCCGCTCTCCAGTTGCGGATGCTCAGAAGTTCCCTGGAATCCTTGATGACGGCATCCTCCCATCTCAGTCTTGGCCTGCCTCTTCCTCTGGTCCGATGCAGGCT
>NW_027114293.1:8103-8640 GCF_000696795.3 Halyomorpha halys | reverse complement strand
CTCTCTCCCTATCTCTCTCCCTCTCCCTCCCTCCATCCCTGTCTCCCTCCCTCTCTATCTCTAGATCCTCCTCCAAATCTTCTTTGGACGTCCTCTTTTCCGCTTTCCATCCTGTTTCCCTTAGTGTATCTTCTTGTGTATCCTTTGATCAGACATCCTCTCTACGCATCCACCTTAATCGTGCTCTTTTCACTTAAGCTATGATGCTAGGTTCCGAAAGCAGTTCCATCAGCTCCTCGTTCCTTCTAAATACCTTTCTCTCCGAGGAGTTGATTATCCGTTCCGCTTTATTAATGATTACCTGTTAAAATTGCTATACTATACATAAAGTGCCTGTGATAGTGTTTTAAAAATTTAAAAAAATTGATCATTTAATTTGCACTATTTATCTTTTTTTCCATCAAATTCATGTGATTTAAGAATAATTTATAATTTATTTAATAGTCTTAGAAATGTTTTTGCTCAACAAACTTTATGATTGAAGCCAGTCGTGTCAGTCTGACCTTTCAGCGCTGACTGTCATTCCAACTGGTCCTG
>NW_027114293.1:0-1003 GCF_000696795.3 Halyomorpha halys | reverse complement strand
ACAACCATTAATAAACCCTGCTTTAAATCCATTTTCATTTTAAGATAAACTGACCAATAAGTCAGAGATAGAGTGATAAAGTGCATCTAAGATGAATTTGCCTGTGGGCACAAAACAACTGTTCAAATTACCAAATCTCACAAAATTACATATTTAGAACAGGTATTTTCCGTTTTGGCAAAATGATAAAGTTTTCATGTCATAATAGTAATCAAATGAATAACTTTTAAGTTCGCGCCGCCCGTAGCTAAATGGTTAAGACACGGTCTTATCAATTATTGATGTCTATTGATCAGTGCTGGTTTGAATCCGGCTTGAGGCGTTAACTTTTTTCATTGAGGGGCGGTCCCACAAAATGAAAAACTTTGACCCCTTTGAATGAACTTTGACCCCTTTGAAAAAAACTTTGATCATGGTTAGGCTGTGTAGGACTCCAATAGGAGTCTTGGCCGAAATAATTAATTTTACTTACCTATATAAGGGATTTTCAGTTAAGAGGATACCTACATAAAATCATTCTTAGTATTCTCAATATTGATTCTATAACAATTAAGCCTGGAATGAATGGTTTAAACTGTCAATGTTTGTAAAATACTTTTGTTTTTCTGCTATGGTTTCTGTCTTGAAACTGGTAAGGATTAATTTCGAACCAAAGTAGGCAAGATCGGTTGTA
The DNA here is from genome assembly GCF_000696795.3 of Halyomorpha halys. Classification (NCBI taxonomy): domain Eukaryota; kingdom Metazoa; phylum Arthropoda; class Insecta; order Hemiptera; family Pentatomidae; genus Halyomorpha; species Halyomorpha halys. The sequence continues at coordinate 330 of NW_027114293.1, read as the reverse complement.
TGAATTTCTGTCTGTACTCTCACAATCGGATCTTAAACTTCTTTTTATGTGTGTAACACAAAACCTTTTGCTTAGAGCTGGATACCTATCTACACAGTATGGTGTAAAGTTTTTGTTTATTTTATATTAATAAATATGTAGAGAGGGTTTTGTTTTGTTTTTTTGCTCAGACAAATGTAGATAATCCAGCTTCGGATTATTGTTTCTTATTAGTTTATGTAAATGATTTGTAACTTACCATTTTTGTAAAATGATTACAATGATATATTTATTAATAAATTATTTATTGATATTTACAACTGTATACATATATACACATCAAGTAAATTT
>NW_027114292.1:3584-4755 GCF_000696795.3 Halyomorpha halys | reverse complement strand
AGAAGATATCCTATCCTCAATAGAAAATCCAACTTAAAACCAGAAACAGCTATTCTTATTTTTAAAACAATTCTCAGGCCACTGCTGGTGTATGGCTGTGAAGTCTGTGGGGCGGTATCCTTTACGAAAAGGAAACAATTACAATATTTTCAAAATAAAGGCTTAAGAAACACAGCAAATTTTTCTGAAAGATAAATTTTTATACGATATTGTTATGACTTCAAATGGTGTTAAAGCCACCTCAAATCGACTGTCTTTCTTGTTGGAAAGCTTTAAAATGAATAAACGACAAACTGGTTCGGATTAAAACATTTATTTGGTCAATTTAAACATTTTAAAAACTAAAACTAAAATAAACAAAAGATGACTACTAATGAATACAAGTAAAAATAAAAAGACCTCTCAGATGAAAATAAAATAGTTATATAAATTATGAAGATGACAATAAACTAATTTACAAATAAACAAATAAATATATATAAAACAAATACTAGTCGACGCAAGGTGCTCTACTCTGATAGGTCCGAGGAAGAGTGCAGCCGAGATGTTTAGGTGGGCAGCTCTGTAATGGTCCAAAGTTGGTGTAGTGGCTCATCGATAGTTTGGTTTGTAAGAAACAGCCAATTAAATCTGGAATTGCAAATGGAGTCAATAGAAGATTACATCGAATAAAGTTTATGAAGTTCCACACCCAGCTACCGACAGTTAAAAGAGCAGTGACCTACAACTTAGGAAACCGAACTTCAACAAGGAGAAATCCTGCTACAGGACATCCTGTTAAAAATTCTATATTTATCAATTCTCTTATCGACATTACTTCTATTTCATTTATTTCCTTTCTTTTCGTCCTTTTTTCCAATTAATTTGTTTTGTTTCCCATTAGAGGACAATTGTTTGTTTTGCTAGGTCTACGAATACAAAAAAAAACATTGGATATAGTTAGGTGTGTCTTTTGTAGGAGAATATACTCCCTAAAAATCAATTGTTAAAAAAAAAAAAAAGTAACTATTTTGTTAACCATGTAAGGTACACCAGGCCGATCGTATATTAAATAAAAAAATATTATAAATGAAAGTTGTTCTATTTATAGTTATTTGTTATAGTTATTTAATTATTTTTCCCCATGAATTGTTACAAGGTAGACTGCTAATGGTGTTTACAAAAAAAAAAA
>NW_027114292.1:0-1548 GCF_000696795.3 Halyomorpha halys | reverse complement strand
TGAGGTGCAGGTTAGGCACCTAGTAGTACCCGTACTATGTCCCGATCCATCTTCTTTTCAGACGTCTGGGAGGATTATTAGGTAATGAAGGAGAAGCCAGGCTAGAAACAAGTGGATTTGGGTGGTTGGGAAGTGTTAAGGATTTTACGACGGATTTTGGACTGTAAGGATTGGATTCGGGAGGAATTTGATGGTTTAGTGGAGCTCCAAAGCTCAAGTCCGTATGTCCAGATAGGCCTTATAATAGTCATGTAGATCAGTATTTTGTAATGGATTGGCAATTTTTTTTTAATTATTTATTTAATGCAATTTACAACTGTACAAAATAATACAATAGGTAAATATGTTGTATGTTTCATTTACACTTGAAATTCTTGGGAAGGAACCACGAAATGGTGTTACTTCAATCATTGCGATAGAAGGTCCCGTGGCCATCTTCTTTTCAGACGTCTGGGAGGATTATTAGGTAATGAAGGAGAAGCCAGGCTAGAAACAAGTGGATTTGGGTGGTTGGGAAGTGTTAAGGATTTTACGACGGATTTTGGACTGTAAGGATTGGATTCGGGAGGAATTTGATGGTTTAGTGGAGCCCCAAAGCTCAAGTCCGTATGTCCAGATAGGCCTTATAATAGTCATGTAGATCAGTCTTTTGTAATGGATTGGCAATTTAGACCGTTTGTCTAGTAAATGTTGTAATAGTCGAAATCGAGGAGCAGTTTCCAGTCTTTTCAGTCCTGTATGAGGATTTCATATCAGTCGCTTGTCGAGATGTAGTCCTAAGGAACGGATCTGTTCGACAGGAATAAGTGGGGTATTATTAAAGGATACTGTTGGGCAGAGATTCTATTGAACGTTAAACCTCTACATATAGAGATTGAAGCTCGAAGCAAATTGAAGCAAGCCCTTAGCTCTGCATATAGGCTTATGAAAATAGGAACGAACTTGTGAAAATAGGAACTCAATTCCTGAACTTATGAGGGACATGGTAGACTGTTAAGGAGGATCAATGAAGACGGGATCCTAGGGCTATGCATTCTGATCATCCCGATTAGACTGAGAATTTGAATTTCAGGTTTTCTAGAATAAGGGAAGAGCGCCGAGTACTACTAATGGATAGAGCCGCTTTAGTTCGGCATAATACTGAACTAAGAAAAGGAAGGAAGGAATAATTCAATGAAGATGGTAAGAACATTATGAATCAGAGGCGTACGGAGAAAAAAAAGTAAATACAATTTAGAAATATATATACCTTTCTTTTATTGGTTCACTTGAAATAATTTCATACAAATATTTTATATTTTAATGTAATTATTTTAAATAAATCAGCTGTTGTGAGGCTGAGGCCCCAACAGAATCGGTGGGCTGATAACTAACATAAAATAAATAAAATTTTGTACAGTACGCGATCACACAACTTTCACTTAACCATACATGCGAACAATATTATTGTGAAGATTGTAGTAGATCTCTACCTATTTTTCTGATTTTCAAAAAAAAAAAAAACTTGCAAGATGATAATCATGAGCAAATGATTTAAATTTTTCTGTT
>NW_027114291.1:7285-7604 GCF_000696795.3 Halyomorpha halys | reverse complement strand
CAGTGTGATCTCATGTACCGTCTTCCCAGTTTCCCCGAGCATGTCTCCTTCTTTAAAAAAAATATCTTCATATTCCCTCTTAAGCCCCTGCCTCCAGTTCTCGGCCTGATTAATTGCTCCTACCCGTGCGCCCTCAGTTTTATCCTGTTGATGACATTTGTACATTTTCCCCCCCCAACATAATTCTCCAATTTCCCTTGATATTCTCAACCCAAACCCCTACTTTCCCTAGCAGATCGCACCCCACAATCACTTTGTATTCCCTCGGAATACTCCCTACGATATGTATCGGCAAGTTCTCTCTACTAAATCCCCACCG
>NW_027114291.1:3811-4668 GCF_000696795.3 Halyomorpha halys | reverse complement strand
GCAACAGATGCAAGTGAGTATGCTCTAGGAGCGGTGTTGGCACAGGAAACAGAAGAGGGAGACCGTCCTGTAGCCTATACCAGTGGGCGCCTCACGAAAGCGGAAGCCAGATACAGTGCCTTAGAACGGGAACTTCTTGTAATGGTGTGAGACGGTGAGTATTTCCGACCCTATGTGTTTGGAAGGCGTTTTAGAGTCCACACTGACCATGGACCGTTGCAGTCGGTAGGAAAATTGTAATAGACATCTGCGAGCATCACCAGATGGAAGGAGTACTCAGCCAGTAATTATTGGACATCACATACAAGCCTGGTAAAGACAATGTTGTTGGTGACTGGCTCTCAAGGGCAATAATGGTCAATGCGATCGAGGATAATCAGGAAGAACCATCTGGACTGGCTAGACAGTTCTTGAGAGAGTGGACCCCGGAAGAAGGACATCAACCAGGCACAGAGGAATCAGAAAACAGGGAAAAGACATCCGATGATGAAGACGCAACTGTGGAAAGACCAACCGAGATGACCTGAGAAAGGTGGTGTCGGACCTACATTCACCGGAGAATTCAATGATTTTTTAAAAGGGAGCTATCGCCAAATGGGGCGAATAGAAGAGAAGATGTCGGAGGATCTATTGGACAACAAGGATGCAAAAGCACTGAAAGCAGGGGTAGACTCCCGTGTAAAAAGAAGTATCCTTAATCAGATTCAAGCAGATGAAGAGACCTCCTGGAAGGACATCAAAGAAAGATATATATTTCTTTTAAATAATTTATTTGTTGATATTTACAACTGTATACACATATATACAACAAGTAAATTTGCTGTAGGTGACATAGTGACATGATAAAAACATGTGGA
>NW_027114291.1:0-326 GCF_000696795.3 Halyomorpha halys | reverse complement strand
TATCGATATCGTAGATTAGAAACCATGTTTCGATATTTTGTTCAATAGAAATATCAATATTTTATAAAGAAATAAAATAAAACATTTCATGAAAAATTAAAAAATGGTAATTATGAGAGATAGTTGACCGTGGATGATAAATGAGGAGAAGATGGTTGGGGGTGCAGTCAATGAAAATTCATTTTCATTGACCGCACACCCAACCATCTTGTCCTCATTTAAAAAATGGTACTTCGATATTTCATTTTGAAAATTTCATGTTCCTTTCGGTATATTACATTGTTCTATTAATATAGTTATCGAAGATTAGAAACGATATTTCGATA
>NW_027114290.1:0-1462 GCF_000696795.3 Halyomorpha halys | reverse complement strand
CCACTTTCCAGCAGAGATTCCTCCATCATATAATTCACATCTCCGACATACTCAAAGTTTGCTACAGTGCTAAAAAGGAATTCTTAATACTTATTATAAATAATTCTTCTTCATTGGTTTCTCCTTCTGGAAATCACATCACGTTTTAGGAATTCCATAAATAGACTAACAATATTAAAGACTTAGTGAACCCAAAGGTTCGATGCCGATACCACTAATCGTTCTCTACATAGATCTTTCCAGTGACGCCCCTCAATACCCAAATCTACTAAATCAGTTTTACCCCAATCTTCTCATCTACGTATCGGTCTAACCATCGGTTCAGTGTTTATCAACATTTTAGGGATCCATTCGTTACTAATCCCTACAACCTTACACGCCCATCTTATTTGCCCCAATGCTATAACCTGAATTATATTTACTGGATGCAGTTCTCTTAATTCAAAGTTGTGTAGCCATCTAAATTTCCCATTAATTCATCCTGTTTCCGTCCGAAAATTTAGGTAGTACTTTATTTTCAAAAACCTTAAAACACCCTTCTTCACTTAGTGTAAGAGGCCACGTTTCGCATCCTTAAAGAACAGTGCGAAGGAATAGTTTTGTAAATTCTAACTTTTTAAGTTTTAGAGCCTACCTGATAATCCCGCTAGGCGTCTGAAAAGAAGATGGCTCCGAGATCCTCTTCTCTAGTAACGTTATTGGAGTTCTATCAATGGTAGAACCTCCACATGTTTGTATCATGTTATTTTATACCTAATAGCAAATTTACTTGTAAATAACAATAATTAAATTGCTAAAAAAAAAAGTTTTTGGATAGAAGGCGCGAGCTAAGCCTTTTCGAAATTGAAAAATAAATAATTCGTTTTTATTTCATCATCAATTTCATTTTATTTTTAGTTACCGTAGAACCTAAATACTTATTTTATTTTATTCGCATATCAGGACAAAAAATAGTATAGCTTCCATTATGAACGAAGCACTTGCAGAAGAAGAAGAAATATTCAAAATTTATATTAATTTCTGCTAGCTATAATTTTTCACAGAGGAGGCCCCTCACCTTCGGATTTTAAAAATAGGACCATTTAAAATCGCCATTTCACAATTAATAAATAAATATTACAGGTAACCTTAAAATACCAAAGGTAGTAAAAGGTAATACCCAATACGATTTCTTCCTTCACTATTAATTGTTTTTCTGTTTTTAGAGCGATCGGAAAAAAAAACAGAAAACTTTTCACTTAAATTAATGTTAATTTTATACATACTTTATTTCAATCAATTTAAAAATGTAACCATCGTTGTATATAATACGCCATCTTATCATTATATATGACTCATGTTTTAATTATGATTCTTGTATTAATTAAGCCACTAGTGAAACGCGTTTGCAAAAGTGGATTGTTGTCAAATAAATAAATTTACTCATTTTTAGTGTAGGAAACATTTGCGACATAACAGTATG
>NW_027114289.1:0-1316 GCF_000696795.3 Halyomorpha halys | reverse complement strand
AACGACAAGAAACTGCTCGTAGATCTCGATTTCTACAAAACTTACTTGACAAACGCTCTAAACTTCCCATTCACTACAAAAAAGTATTAATCACTATGATAATCAGACCAATTTGGACATATAGAATTGAGCTCTGGGACTTTACCAAACCATCAAATTCCTCCCGCATCCAATCCTTACAATCCAAAATCCTACGTTAAATCCTTGATTCTCCTTATTACGTTACAAATAAACTCATTTACAAAGACCTTAACATTCCATTCGTTACAGATTTGGCCCAAAACAGATATGCGTCTTTTCATTCCAAACTTCGTACCCATCCTAACCCATTAGTTCTCAATCTCTCCCATCCTTAACAATACCAGATAATCCTCCCAGGCGTCTGAAAAGAAGATGCCACGGGACCTTCTAATTTAAATGAATGCTTGAAGTACCACCAATGGGTGGTTCCTTCACACGATTTTCAAGTGTAAATCAAACATTCCACATATTTACTTATTGTATTTATTATTTTGTATAGTTGTAAATTACATTACATAAATAAAAAATTGATAAATTTGAGTATTGCTTTATATCTGTATATCTTGTTTTTTATTGGTTCTTATCTTGTTTTTTGTTCTTAATCTTGATGAAGACTTGAAATTTTGGCTTATTGAAAATAAGTTTTTACTTATTTATATTCTTCACCGAGCGCACCCCCAACCGTCTTCCATCACTATAAATTATAAACAATGAAGTTGGTCGTTATTGCTGGATTTGGGTGTTTTATAAACATTTTGAGTTTCTTACTACATACAAATCCGGTCTCTATTATTTATTATTGATTAGTAGATTCATTCTATAAATATTTTATGTGTTTTTAAGGGTGATTTTGAAATTACAATCAATTTTCAAGTACCTGTTGAATGAAATGGTTTTCAAGCATTATTTATTTGTTCAGGTTGGGTTGTGATATGATCTACGATCTCTGGAATTTTTTTTATAGTAAATATGAATTAATTATATTGAAATGTTTTAATAATGTTACTCTTGCCTTCAATATCCTTTAATAGTGTCATACATTTGGAGCACAGTACAGATTTAATTTTGAGGTATAAAACGAAAAAAATAAACGATAATTATTTATTTAAAAGTAATGGCGTTGTCATATGATTAAAGAAAAAAATAATATTTTTTTTAACAAATTAATCATTTAAATATAAAGAAAAAAAGTCCCCTTTAGTTAAGGAGCAATAGGAGTGGACGAATCAAAAAGCCGGGAACAAAGCTTATATGGTCGCCTGGACGGGTTTGTGGATTTTTAGTCCATGTCAGAG
>NW_027114288.1:0-5772 GCF_000696795.3 Halyomorpha halys | reverse complement strand
TATATATATTTAGTTTTATCTGCAGTAGTAACTCACTATAAAAACGTTTAAGTACATTTTAACACATTACGTGACTTTTCCCGCATTCCTTCGTTTTTTTTTGTTTTTTTTTTGAGAAACAGAAATACCAAATCCTACAGTATGATGTAAATATTACCAGAGGTATTAACATTAATATTAATAGAGGTAGCCGGAGTAGTTGCAAGCTGAAGTAAGGATAGTCATTTGAGTTGCGAAACAATCATAACACCCCTTCTATAATAGGACAAACTTAATGTGAATCTTCATGATAAGGTCATCATAGATACCACACAATGTTTCGTCTCCTATGTGTGCACCTAAACCATGCACGCACACAAACAAACAAAACACACACACACAGAGAATCCTTAAATTTCATGAAAAGAGCGTAAAATAGCCATTATCTGATGGCATCATTATTGGAAGGCTGCTGATACGTTAAGATGGCATATGACCGACGACTGTTCTAATACTCCGACATATCGTGTTTAGATAATAACCATGAGGTGACACTTAGTCAGATCCCTCCATGAAGTAATGCCTAACGGCGGCCCAGTGGAGAGGAAATAACAGGTGTAGGGAGATAGTTTTAGTGGGTAAATATCCTAAGAATGAACTTACCCATGCCGTTTTGAAGATTTCTTTTGCTCTCTTAAAAAAATACTTCATACGCAAAAAAATGTCTCTGCAGTACATGGTAGTTGTGGTGGCAGTGGGGGTTCAAAATTAAACTTACCAAGACTGGCGGACAGTATTAAATAAAAAAAAACAGGTTCCGCTTTCCTGGGTGATCGTAAATCTTTGTGTTTTAAAATTTATAACATGTAACTTTAATTCTATAAAGATAAAGTGATATACTGTCTCGGAGGACTTGGTCCCTGACACTGCCTCAAACTGAGACTGTATGATTGTGAGGACTTGGCACCTGGAATTTACTTAAACTGATACTTTGTATTTGACTTTACACCGTAATAGTCAATAGAAAACAACTAATTCAGACAACCATCATAAAATAAAAAAAACTATTTAAAATTAATAACATATTTAATTGGGGTTTAGTTATAATACAAATGATAGATAAAATAAAGTAATATATTGAAGATAAATACAAATAAGTTGTAGAGAGGGGGGAGTAATCCAAAAGAATATAAAATATTGTTAGTGATTTAAGTGAATTTAGAATGCTGGGAAGTTTTATTGCTGAGGTGAGATGATGAGACCTGATGAAATGCGGCGATTAGAGGCGAGCGATTAGAACCCAACAGATATGTTGGGCTGAGATGTGCCGGCCACCATGCTGCGTGCCAAACTGGTCGCCTGCTTAACTGCTCATTCTTCCTCTAGCGCTTGTAACTGAGTGGGGCGGTTCCTTCAGGTTTAAACTTTTGGGGATTATTCCCACCAGGGCTGCTTGTTGCTGTTCTCTTAGATGGCGCCTTTTGTCACTTTAACATAAGGATCCCCCATCTTAAATTCAAAGCCTGAACAGTAGTATATACATGACAAGAACATGTTGGTAGTTTTTCAATCCCCAACCAGAATATAATGGTGAAGACAGGTTTCGGCAAGGCTATACAGAACATCACCATTCAATGCTTTTGGAACATGTGGTGTCATTGCCTGCCAATGGCTGACATTGTGCACACATTATCATACCAGGCCTCGCGATGGCAAGAGTTGCTTTAGTATTTCCAAGTGGTGCATTAAGTTCGGTAAACGGTTTTTCTCGGAAGTGATAAGGAAGAAGAACAACCTTTTAGAAAAATAAATCAACAAGGATGAAAACCGTTTTCTCATTGAAGGTTTCCGTACCAACTAATCAAAACTCTATCAAGCTATTTAATCAGCTTCTAAGATATTTCGTTATAATATGTAGTAATGCATGCAATAAGGATAATTTGTAGAACATAAAATATTTTTCTATCTAAAATAAGTTATTTTTCAAGACTTCCTTATGTTTTGATTCCAAATAATCCCACTAATAGCTTTAAAACTAGAATAAATAGGGGTGTTATATAGATGTACACGGAATCAATTTATGGTATTTGTTGATACACTGAAAAACGGCTTTTAAAGGAAGTTTCATAACAGTTGGCCTACGACACTGTTGAAGTAATGAAGTCTATAGGATCCAGCAACTGCCTCGACGGCTTCAAAAAGACTTTGCGGATGTCCAGGTTCTATGGAATAATGCCACTCGATGAACAATGTCATCTCGGGCCAGTATTGATCCTTATCACGATTGTAATATATTTGCTTCAACTCGTCTTTATTTCAGCATGGTTCTGGCTATATTATGTCGGTTTAATGAAGCGCAACATAAACAATTTCTTAACCATTTTCAGAATGTGTTGCAGTGTAGTTTCCTTGGTTCTAATATCGTTCCGGTTTGCCCAAAAACGTGAGGAGTTGAAGGCAATAATGTGGTCATTGACTGTCATTGACAAGGCGTTATATTCAGCTAATTTAACTTGGAAATGGTCTATACATCCTTTCATATCTGGAGGAAACTTAGTTCTCGTTATTGTTCCCTTAATCATAAATTCTTTATATATAGAAAATGTATTGTTTTTATGGTTTGTCATAATTTACACCGATTTACTTTTCATACTGCTGGGTATGAACCAATTCTGTTCTTTTCTCAGTTTAATAGAGTACTGTTTAAAACTTATTAGCTGCTCCAAAAATCCCGAATCATTTCCAAAGCTCTACTCTCTTATTGAATGTTTCTGGCAAATTTTGAACGATATATATGGACCTGCTATTACATGTATTATACTGACATTGCATATAGGTGTCTTACACCTTCTTTATAACATGTTTTCGGCAGACGACTCAATAATATACGCTAACGGTATAGCTTTGGTAATAATATACTGCATGGTTATACTTCAAATAATCTTAACGTGTCAAAAGTTGACCGAGCAGGTAAGTGCATAAGAGTATAAAGATTATTAAATAAATTAATTATATAATCATTCACTATATATGAATTATTTATCAATATATTATTATTTATTTAACTTCTTTCTTTCGGAATTTATAACTGTAAATTTTCAGCACCTAAATGATGTTTTATAAAGTTCTTAAATACTCTTAGGAGGATTAAATCAAAATTGTAAAAGCCAAATTTATTAAGGCAACAGTTGCGCAACGTTGTAAACTGACCAAAAATTATGAAACCCTCATAAGGCCTCAAGTAAAGTAGGTCAATGAATATTTTTTTCTAGGAAAAAGCAAATCATTTCGGTTTTTAGCGCCGTCTGAAACCCTTAAAACCATTCATTAAAGAAATTAAAAATTTGTGAACTTGATTTGATGGGAAGTTTTTTCAACTCATCCAGGAACTTAAATTATCAGATTATGAAATGTATGCACAAGAAAATAATTTGTTCACTTCCTAGTTTATTAACCCGTCCTGTATATATTAGTATTTTACAAACTTGTAGATGCAACGTGTGTATAAATAAATGGAATATGGTCCGGGTGCGGTCAAAAAAAAAAAAAAAATCAAATAGTAAATGGGTAAGCACTCTGACTTTGACTTCCGTCAAAACAGCCCTGACGAAGCCCTGCAACGTGGGGCGAAACGTTGGCTCAATAAAAATAGTATAATTATTTACTATTTGAGTTTTTTTGACCGCACCCGGACCATATTCCATTCATCGTTTTAATTATGATTTTTTTAAACCATTCAATCTCATCTTACGATGAAGTTAATTACCGTAGGAAACTTTCATGACTTAATAACCTTGTGAAAAATGGCAAAATATTTAAAAATCTCTAACCAACGTTTCAAAGATTGCTAGTATAACAGCTTTAAGAATCGATAAATTATTACATTATCTAGTAATAAGATATAAGTAGTAATAGTAATAGTCTGTTAAGAATGAAAAAAAAGGGAATCATGAAAATACAATAGCAATTAAAATATATTTTTCAAATGTGTTTAATAAGATTAATCTAACCAAATATAAATTAGGCCAAATATTAATTTGTTATTACATATAACATTTCTTAAATCGTATATTACATATTGGCCGAAATTACATAACTAGCGCAACAAAATTGTTTTATTTTTTTCTAAGTTTTCTCTTGAGATTATTTTATATATTGTGTAATATAATTTTATATATTCTACATTGTGTTTTAGTAAAATGTATTTATTTGTTTGTTTTACTGTAAACTGATCTACTGCTATGACTAGTATTTCTCTGGTTTGATTTCACATCGCTGTCTAACGGTGAACTTGTTTGGCGGGTCTCTGGGGAGGATCTGAGAGAGGGAATCCGGGAGACTAAATCGGTTGACAAAATGAAACAAAAATTGTGAAATAGAAGGGAGAAGAAAGGGAAAGAAAAAAAAAAGGAATAAATTGAAATATTTGTATTTAGTGGGTAGAATTGATTGTACAGGAAAACTGTGAGAAAAAAGAAAAAAAAAATGTTTTCTTTCTACTTTATTATATCATGTTAAAACTTATATATGTCCGATCACGGATTGATTAGCATGCTGTGTAATGTAGCAACCGGATGTATTTGGGCAGCATGAATGAAAAAGCATTTTTTTTCTCTCTGCAGGGGAGCTGATCATGAAGAAAAAACTGAAATGTTTACATTTCCTCGGCTGGTGAGCAGTGTTCTACATGAAATATATATATTTTTTGTATTTGTTTAACCTAAAAATAAGTTTCAAGCCACCATCAATATATTATTTGAAGAGATCAGCAGAGACTTGTTCTTCAACATTGTTTTTTGTTGTCTGAACCGAATTTTTCTCGGATCTAAGCCCTATGTAAATTTTTTGATCAGCATAAGGTAGTACAGGTTTACAAAACAATTGTTTTCGCCCTAATCAGTCATTTTGGCACTGTGTGTTGGATTATTTTGTACTAACACAGTTAATGAGAAAAATCTGATATATCATTGGGTTTCTATAGACAAATAACATTTTTAGTCTATAACAAAATGACATATTGAAAATGAGGTAGTTCATTTTATTTCATTCTTCATTTTGTACCACAATCTAATTTTTACGTACCTCAGGTTCTAGTTGTTGGAATATGTTGTGTGCTGTTGTCAAAAATAATAATAATAAATTTTTAATATTTTTTCCTTATCTTCGTTGTCTTATTTTGTAATGTGTTTGTTCTCTTCCACTCTCATTATAGTTCCTACCTTCCTGCTATTAAAATAGTGATGGGCCTTTGATATTCGAGCACCATTTTTTCATTAGCTGAGGAATGTAGCTCTCCGTCAGTTCGTTGAGACTTATTTCCTTCAACTACATTGAGATATATAAGATACGCAAAGAGGCAGTTATTTCACCCAATTTGTTATGACTTTAGTGAAAATTATGCACAATTACTGGTCAAAATTTATTAGTCTGCCAAGTATAGGTACGTAGGGTAAGTAAGTACACTTAGGGGGAATAAGTGTAAATAAGTGTTATGAATAAGTGGGAATAGTGGCAGTTTCAAAACGTTAAAAAAAATTTAATTTTCTTTCGGAGCTCTATATATTTAAAATTAACAACACTAGAAAACCTAATAGAAAATCATTTAAAGAAGAGTAAATTTGCAAAAATATGAGCCCTAATAGAGCAATTTACGTTTGATAGTTCTCGAGATATATCTTTTTTAAAAGCTATATTTTATAAAAAAAAAAAAAAAAAAATCAGTAGTTAATGAATTTATCTTAAAAACCATTCGATCTACAGATGTCCATTAACACTTACATTAAAGCTAGTTTA
>NW_027114287.1:545545-560361 GCF_000696795.3 Halyomorpha halys | reverse complement strand
TTTTTGACATTTTGCTTTTGCCAATACTTAACTTATATATATATATATATATATTTCGTTTTGTGTACCAATTACTAAAAGGTTGAGGAAATGGATTGATGAGGGTTCGCCTCTGTTTTTGGTTGTCTGTTTCAGATACGTCAAGCTAATATTATTTTAATAAGTAAATAAACAAAAAGTTCATTGTTTTATACACCAAAGAAAATTGTAGGAAGATAGTCTGGGTGGCGGTCAATAAAGGTTTTAAAATAGTATAAGAAAACTATTTATTATTAAAAAACATTTAACCCCTCTTTGCAGGGCTTCGTCAGTGCTGCTGATGGTAGTACAAAGGACAACAACTGTCATCAACGTATTTTTTAATAAACAATTTATTTATTTTTTATTTAGTACCAGATCGGTCTTTGAGCCTAACATGGTTAATATAAGAGTTACATTTTTTTAAACAATTTATTTTGGGAGGGGGTAGGAATATAGTTTCGTCCAAAGACAAACCTAACTATTTACATCGTTATAAAAAATAAATAATACTTAATAAAATATAAAAGTAAAGTTAATAAAAAAAAAGAATGACATCTATAGATTTAACAAAATAAAATAATCGACTTCTAATATAAAAAAAAAGTTAATTTAAGGAAAAGATAAAGAGTGAAAAAACAAACAGATAACAGAACTGATATATATAGAACTTATAACAGAATGCCCTACATCAGCCTGGGCTTCAGTCTGCGGGTTGTGGTTGGGTTTCCCAGGTTGTATGCCACTGCTTCTTTAACTGTCAGTAACTGGAAACGGAAATTTATAAAAAAAAAAATGAATGAATGAAATGAAAAAATAACTTTATTCTGGGACATATGTCCCCTAAGAATAATTACAAGGTTCATATAGTGAGATTTTTATCTAGCGAGCGTTTACAAATTTTCAGATAGTAGAATGAAATTACACTGGTATATTGGCTTTACTACTGTTTATAATGTTAATCAATACCTGCCTATTTATTTGATTCAAAGATGTGGAGGTTTGGTTATTCAATAAATGAAGGAATAGGTGTTGTTTAAAGGAGAGAATGGATGAGGACTGGCGAATGGAGATGGGAAGAGAATTCCAGAGGGAGGTTGCACGTATGACGAAGGATTTGCTAAAGAAGGAGGTTCTATAGAAGGGCATATATAAATCATTCGGATGGGATCTGGTGTTTAATGAGTGGATGGATGAACGAAGATGTGTGTGTTCTAATCCCCTATTATCTCCATTTGTAATTCCCGATGCAATTGGCTATTTATTTAAACCAAGTAGCATCCACTGCAATTCTTAGAACTTTATTTTGAAAATATTGTAATTTCTTCCTTTTAGTAAAGGATGCCGCTCCCCAGACTTAACTGCCATACAAAGTGGGTGTGGAAGGACTTTGTGACATAACTCGTTTCGTTTCTTCATTGCCTGTCGAGAAACATGAAGTCATCGACGTATTTTTTAATAAAAATTATGTCTGCAGGGAATAACAGCAGATTCTAGGAGGTCACATCACTGCTAGAGATGTCGGGAGCAAGGGCGTTGCCCAGATAGAGTTGTTTTTTGAACTACCATCAGACAGCCCTGAGGATGTGGGGCGAAACCGTGGTAAACAATAAATAGTTTTCTTTTACTCTTTAGAACTATCTTAAAAATTAAAATATTTATGTCGAAATGACGTCATACCAAAACAAAATAAATGTTAAAGCGTAGTTTGAGACTGAATAGTGATTAAAATAATAATAATAATAAATGAGGGGATCATTATCAAATAAGGATTATGATTCACTAACAAAAAAAAACATGAAGTACCTTATTCTGTGGTCTTTAAAATCAAATAGCTTTTATCCTTATCGAAATAATATAACAATCAGTATAAATTATAAAATCCACATTCTTTTGTTAAAAACTTTTATATTATTTGCAAAACAAGGTTTGTTTTTTTTAAATAATTTATTTATTGATATTTACAACTGTATACACATATATACAACAAGTAAATTTGCTGTAGGTGACATAGTGACATGATAAAACATGTGGAGAATCTACCCACTGATAGAACTCCAATAAAATTTCTAGAGGAGAAGATCTCGAGGCCATCTTCTTTTCAGACGCCTAGGGGGATTATTAGGTAATGAAGGAGAAGCCAGGTTATAAACAAGTAGATTTGGGTGGTTGAGAAATTTATTATGGAAGTAACGGTATCTGGTTCTGGCCACATCGGCAACGTATGGAATATTGAGGTCCTGATGGATGACTTGATTTGTGACAAAGTAAGGAGCATTAAGGATTTTACGAAGGATTTTGGACTGTAAGGATTGGATTCTGGAGGAATTTGATGGTTTAGTGGAGCCCCAAAGCTCAATTCCGTATGTCCAGATAGGCTTTAAAACAAGGTTTAAATTCGTTATTTACACTTCCAGAAACCACAAATACAAAGTTTATACTAAATGAGAATTTTGCAATTTTTTTTTTATATTACTTATGGTCTAAAAGAAAGAATGTATTTGTTTAAATCTAATTATTAACACTTACAACTTTATTTACATAAAAACTCATTTAATGTGAGATTATAACAATATGATACAGGCATGTAGAGAAACTCCCTGTTGGTTGCACTCTAATAACATTTCTACATTAGAAGGTCTCGAAGAGTTATTCTTTTCAGGCGCCTTGGACGATTGACGGGAATAGGAGAGAAGCAAGGTCAAAAACTAGTGGGTTTGGGTAGTTAGATTGATATCTGGTTGGGGATAGATCGGTTACTTATGGAACATCAAGGTCTTTAAGGATGATTTTATTTGTGACAGAGTAAGGAGCATTGAGGGTTTTGGATTGTAAGGGTTGGATAAGAGAGGAATTCGAAGGTTTAGTGGAGCCCCAAAGATCAACTCTAGATGTCGTGATTGGCCTTAATACTGTCATGTAGATTAGTCTATTAGTAAGTGCTCTAATAGTCGGAATCGACGTGCTGTTTCCTGCCTTCAGTCTTATGTATGGATAAGATTTTTTTTTTATTATTTTATTTATTTATTGATATTTACAACTGTATAAAAAAATACAACAAGTAAATTTGATCATAATGACATAAAGATATGATACAGGATGTAGAGAAACTACCCAATAGTAGAACTCTAAAAACAGTTTACAATATAAGGTCACGAGGCCATCTTTTTTTTTAAGCGCCTCGGAGGATTGCCAGGAATGGAAGAGGAAGCAAGGTTAGAAACTAGTGGGTTTGGGTGGTTAGGGAGTTTATTATGAAAGGAATAATATCGGGTTTGGGCTGGATCGGTTACATAAGGAACATTAGGTCTTTATGGTTGGTTTTATTAGTAACAAAATAAGGAGCATTGAGGATTTTACGATGGATTTTGGATTGTAAAGATTGGATACAAGAGGAATTTGAAGGTTTAGGGGAGCCCCAAAGCTCAACTCCGTATGTCTACATGGGCCTTTTTATTGTCATGTTTTGTAATGAGTTGGAAGTTTAGACCGTTTGTCTAGTAAGTGCTGTAATAGTCGGAATCTGCGTGCAGTTTCCTGTTTTTTTCAGTCTTGTGTGAGGATTCCAGCCTAGTCGTTTGTCAAGATGTAGTCCAGGATAACGAATCTGTTCTACAGGGGTAAGAGCCACATTATTAAAGTATACTGTAGGGCAGTCGGCAGGTTTACGACGAAGAGTAAATGTGATTTGTTGGGATTTGTTGGGATTTATCTTTATCCTCCAATTTCGACACCATTCTTCGAGGATTGTGATTTGAGACTGGAGAGTTTGGGATGCAATCAAAGGGTTATTACTAACTGTGAGTACACATGTGTGCAGAATATTTTTAAAACTTAATTTTCTATATTATTAAATCTATATCTAGAAAATTAACTAAATCATTTTAGTTAATTCACCTAATAATAAATAAATCATTTTTAGTTACATTCACCTAAAGTAAGTTCTAACAAAATAACCTGAACAGGTATGTTTAATCTTTGGGCTCATTGAAGTCCTTAGAGGGAGAGATGGGACGACAGGAGAGTTATAGAGGAAGCCAATGGAGGAATGTAAATTGCCCACTAATTGCTGGTTCTGGGATTAATTATTTGCCTCCTGATGGGCTGTGCCTCTGGCAGTCCAAGCCATTGTGCGGCCTCCTCTGTCTATCCACCGTCTGTATCTTAGTTTTTTAAGATATGATATATGGCTGCTGCTTCCTCACTTACGAAGGGAAGTGTGAAACCCAAAATATTCAATGGGAGTGATTACACTTCCACGTACTATAAATATTCGTAACACTCGTACTGTGTACGTATCATAAGTGACATATGATAAGCCAAGCTTATATGTCGAAATGACGTCATACTTCGGGGACTCATACAATAATGGTTCTTTTTTGCACATAAAAAAAAAAAAATTTTTATTCCTCCTACTGAAGTATTAAGAAAAATCATGTATCAAACCTAACAGCTGAGGTACTTCAGAAATCCACAGAAAAGCTTTAGTATTTCTCACATTCCTATACTGCACTATCTTAAGGACAACTAAATTCCTTAAACTATGGAAATACTCCAGCATTTTAATGATACATAAATCTAATAAAGACAAACATAGAACCGATTTCTACAGACCTTCTTCCAGTCTGCTCCAAATGAACGTACTCTTAACATACCGACTGACCAAAACATATTTCCCAACCAACAATTTAGATTTCGCACATTACATTCTACAATACAATAACTACACAGTCACTGACTTCATCTCCTTTGCTTTTGGACTGATACAATATGCAATTTTTTTTAATCATTTATTTATTGTTATTTACAACTGTATAACATAGTATCTTTATATCTCAATCTAGTATAACATAGCAGAGGGAGGTCTGTGGTTAAGTATATTTTTCAACAGATCGATTCCCATTAAAAAATTGCTGAGATACACATTATAGTACATGCAATACGCACACCCTCCTGCTTTTTGGAACGGTTTGAAAAATAAATGTGATTTCCAAACTGTTATCAGCTATTGCTTTATGTATAAGAACAGTGATGGAATGTTAGTGATATTTTGGATGAGTGTATATAGAGTATTTATACACATACACTCATGAATATATATGCTCTAACTATCAAAGTTATCACAGACGATTTTTTTTTTATAATAATTTATTTATTGTTATTCACAACTGTATCCACATATATACAACAAGTCAATTTGCTGTAAGTAATATTATGAAATGATATAAACATGTGGAAAATCTACCCATTGATAGAACTCCAATAACTTTTCTAGCGGAGAAGATCCCCCCATCTTCTTTTCAGACGCCTAGGAAGATTATTAGGTAATGAAGGAGAAGCCAGGTTAGAAACAAGTGGATTTGGGTGGTTGGGAAGTTTTTCAGGGAAGGAATGGTATCTGGTTAAAGAGCATTAAGGAGTTTACGAAGGATTTTGGACTGTAAGGATTGGATTCTAGAGGAATTTGATGGTTTAGTGGAGCCCCAAAGCTCAACTTCGTATGTCCAGATAGGCCTTATAATAGTCATGTAGATCAGTCTTTCGTAATGGATTGGCAATTTAGACCGTTTGTCTAGTAAATGTTGTAATAGTCGAAATCGACGAGCGGTTTCCTATCTTTTCAGTCTGAAATGAGGATTCCATGTCAGTCATTTGTCGAGATGTAGTCCTAAGTAACGGATCTGTTCGACAGGAATAAGTGGGGTTTTATTAAAGGATACTGTTGGACAAGAGGTCATTGGTTTACGATGAAGGGTTAAACTGATTTGGTGGGATTTATTGGAATTAATTTTAATCATCCAATAATACGCTTTTAAGAGAATCCTCGATGTACCCAGGATTTGATAGGATATGGCGCCAAAGCCTACTTTACAAGTTCAAGCCAATTCCCTCAAGCAATATTTTGTTTTACAATTATTACTTCATGTCGGTCCGACATAGCTCCGGGAACTACTGAGACAATTATATTCCCATTATTATATTCACAGACGTTATAGATTAGAAGGAGACTTAACGTACACAATTACTTACTAAAACCCACTTACAACTGCCATATTTATGGATCGGCTAAAAAGACACAGATTCCAAAAATACAAACTTT
Source organism: Halyomorpha halys (assembly GCF_000696795.3). Taxonomy (NCBI): domain Eukaryota; kingdom Metazoa; phylum Arthropoda; class Insecta; order Hemiptera; family Pentatomidae; genus Halyomorpha; species Halyomorpha halys. Next base: position 554,243 of record NW_027114287.1, on the reverse strand, counting down.
TCAGTCGAAATTTTTAAGTCTGGCAACGAACTCACCGCTCTACGTTCCAAACGAGTCCGTTCACACTGACTTGCGAGTTACTATAGCGTTTGATAGTATTTAACAGCTATTATTATAAATATACTATCATTATAAACATATAATAATAATCATTATAAAAAATAATAATAAAATAAAAATAAAATAATAATAATAATAAAAAGAAGGGAATTGAGACATTATTTTATTCTTTTGTCAATTGTTAGTTAAATACTACAGGAATGATAGCGAAATTTTATTAATTTTAAAGTATTTATTCAAATAAAAATAACAGTTTCATTTTATTGAAATTGCCATATTAAGTTACACTATACTGCTTAATATGACCACATAAATGCTACTTCAACATTTATTGCTTTAATATTAAATAAAATACAAGCAATATATAATTATTGTTTCCTAAAGATCCCATTACTTATGTTATGATGAAATACATATTTTGTTAGACAAATTTTATATTTAAAACTTAAAGCCAAAATATTGTAAGAGAAAAGAATATATGCAACAGTCATGCAAATAGTTATATGAATTTAATTTGTCATATTTTGTTAATGTAAATATTCAAATATTCCAGAAAGCATTTGTTGTTAAACTATTGGAAGACGAATGAATAATATTGTTTATATAAAGTTCATTAGTATTATGATCATATAGTACTTTAATAGAAAATTTTAATTATTAAAATTGAAATTGATTAGAAAAATATATATAATAATAAGTTGAAATATTATTTAGAAGGTGATTACAATATGATCATTTTAATTAAATAGATAATTAGATGGGAAAAAATAATTTCGAAAATTATCTGATTGGTCCAAAGCCCTTTTCCTATTTCATTATTTTTTACTACTATCTCTTCTCAAGTGTACATATATATTTCCTAGCACTAGATAGCTAAGTAACAGAAACAGTAAGTCACATTCACAGTCACTGTTAGAGTCAGAGTAAGAGTAACATGTAGTCCTTGTAAATATGTAAGAATAAAGTCATTTTAGTCTTCACTGATGTTTATGTTGTTTAAGTTGCGCATTCCGACTGTAACGAACCACATTCACATAACTTATAATCGGTTTCACAACACAATACATGGAGATTTCGATTATTTTGTACGAAAAATGATAACACAGGACATCCCTAGCGTAACTCGGCGTAGGCTGGATAGAAGTTGGATGCGGGACCTCCTAGTGTAATCAAATTATTTACCTTATTTCAGGAAGAAGCACCAGTCTTCCATTGCTGTACCTTGCCATGCCTGAATAGTAAAGCTCATTTCCCGATTGTTATCAATTTACAGATGCAAATAAAACAATTAGAAAGATAAAAAAAATAAAAAAAATTATTGTTACTAGTGTTTGTATATGTACTACTTTTATTTGAGCCAAAGTTTTAATAAAGCCAATTTACTATTACCGTTTTGATTTATTGTTTATAATCTTTAATTTTTACGTTTCATTGTATACTCTTGTTATTTTCCCCTTACTTTTTTTACTTATGTTAAGTGTTTGTATCTGCTGAAGAAGCCCTGAAACGTGGGGCGAAACGTTGGCTCAAATAAAAATAGTAAAAATAATTAGTGTAATAAAAAAACTAAATAGGAATTATATTTAAAAAAATCAGGGGATTATCATTATCAAATAAGTATATATGGCACTTTCCTAAATATTGTATAATATTAATTTAAAATTACTTGTTTCATTTTAATTATATTATTTCAAAAATTTTTTGAGACAAGGTAATATTTATTAAATAAATCAATATTATATCCAAATCCGTCTCAACACTTTATTTATTCATTTGTCCAACGTTTCGGTCTTTTTAGCCATCTTCAGGGACATCTTCAATATAAAAATCCTTCTCACATTAATTATTATTTTCTATTTGCAGGCTATTCTGCCCAGGTCAATTTCTTTATTTAAAGTTAAAACCTCTTTATTTAAATTTTAAAACCATTCATTTATTTATTCTATAAGATTGTCCACAGTATAAAACACCACACCATATAACCATATACTGTCATATAACCGTATACCGTTATATGGTGTGGTGTTTTATACTGTGGACAATCTTATAGAATAAATAAATGAATGGTTTTAAAATTTAAATAAAGAGGTTTTAACTTTTAAGAGGATTTTTATATTGAAGATGTCCCTGAAGATAGCTAAAAAGACCGAAACGTTGGATAAATGAATAAATAAAGTGTTGGGACTGATTTGGATATAATATTGATTTATTTAATAAATATTACCTGTTTCTTTTTTGAATGCGCTTTTGATATTGCTATCGTCTTGAGAGGTAAGAAAAAAAATGTACAACAAATTTTTTTTATTTTATTTTTAACCCGCCGTCATTTTGATTCCGTTTGGGATGTTATACGAGACGGCGCCAGGCAGGTATTCTGGGATCTCTTCTCCATTGGAATGCAAAACACAATGTTCAACTTATCCCAGTTTATCGTACAAAAATTAATTTAAAAAAATACAATAATAATACAAATTAATACAAAATATCCCTTCGGAGTCAGATTATACATTTAAATTAGACAACAAAGAAGATGGCCTCGTGACCTTATATTGTAAACTGTTTTTAGAGTTCTACTAGTGGGTATTTTCTCTACATCCTGTATCATATCATTGTGTCATTATGATCAAATTTTCTTGTTGTATTTTTTATACAGTTGTAAATATCAATAAATAAATAAATAAAAATTAACAATATATTTATACCCATTCAGATAAAAATAAAATAAACTTTAAAATACAATCTTTTCATTATAATTTTTATCACAAACGTTTTACACTTTACATAAGAAATCTTAAATAAAAACAAACAAAAAATATTTCGTACTTAAAACATTATGTAGATACCAATCCTTCTATAATACACTTCCCACCCACCCAAACCAACTCGTTTCTATCCTGGCTTCTCTTTTACTACCTAATCATCCTTCTAGGCGTCTGAAAAGAAAATGGCCTCGAGATCTTCTCCTTTAGAAATGTTTTTGGAGTTCTATCAATGGGTAGATTCTCCATCATTTCATAATATCACTTACAGCAAATTTACTTGATGTTTATATATGTATACAGTTGTAAATAACAATAAATAAATTATAAAAAAAAACATTATGTATTTTCTCACTTACATACATGGGTATACATTATAATATTTTCTTTATTAAATTTCTAATACTATAAAAATGTAGAGTACTGTACATATGATAACGATGGCTTAGAGAACTCTAAGGTTAAATGCTGTTACCTCTAGACGCTTCAAACCAATGACGACCAGTCAAAGAGCCAATTTTAACTGGCTCTTGTGTGCAGCTGTACCTGTTGATAATCCCCTCCTCTAATTAAAAAGTCGGTCAAAAAAGACTTTCTTGATAATATTATATTTTTTATAAGAATATCACTTATAATTCGAATGAATTAAAGGGAAGAGGGAAACATATCTAATGCGAAAATTCTCGCAGGGGTAAAATAGTATGTATATAAAATGATTTACCATGAAATAAAGAAATATTATACACAAAATATGGGTATTATGTATGTATATTTGTATGGTAATTCAGTACTCGATTTAATGATTTCAGATCTCATGTAGATAATCTACTCTAATATTCCGTTGTGTTAGAGAGTTTCATTAAAAGTTTTACCTCTTTATTATCTTTAATAAGACAATATTTATCAAAAGAGAAAACAAAAAAAACAAAATGTTGAATAGACGACAAGGGAATGCACAAATATAAAGTTTGAACCCGAATATAAAAGATAAAGTTAACTGAAAAAGGTGAAGACTATCTGCAACGAGATTTACTCAGCCAAGTTTTTTCCCGTTGGATCGGACAGACGATACATCAGCGCGCTCTGGCTGCTTTGCATATAAATTATCTCTGCAAAACCGCTCTGCTTCCGGTGGGAGAGTTACTGCCGCCGCTAAAGGTCATCAGGAGAAAGTTTGGTTAATTAACAATGAGAATGTCTCCTTAGCGTCTTCTCTTCCTGCTCAGGATCTCATCCTCACTATGGGAAAAAAAAATCTACTGACATTGTCTAAGGTTTTGAGTTCGCTGTTGTTCCCTAGTGAATCCTCCAGGTGTGTAAAAGTATGATCTTTGCCTTCAGCGGACCTTCTTGAACACACTTATATACGAGTTATATACACACTTATATATATTACATATATATAAGTTACTTGTTATTGGGTTCAAAGACTTAAAAAAAGGAAATTAAGGACAACGAAAAACTATAACGGTTGTAACTAAAACACTGCTTTATTCTTCCTGTAAGCCAATATTTATACATTATGGTAATGTTGACAGATGGAGTTAGATATTAAAATTTAATATTAAATATACATATTTTTGTCCGATAGTTTTTTTTTCCAATATATCAAAATACTAATATTAAATTTTCACTTTCAAAAGCCTAATTAACGTATACGACTTGTGTCTAAGAGTTTAATTTTCTATTTTATTTTTTATTTTTCACATTTTCACAATATAAATAGACAGGTTGATTTATTCAAATTTGATTACTTGTACCAGAATTTTAACAAAGTAAAATGATCACTCGCCAACAGTAATCCATTTTTTATGAAGGTACAACTTTTAGCAGGGGTATTCATGATCTTTAGTTTTACATGTTAAATGGTGGACAAGAAAAAAACTCTCACGGTTATAACTAAAAGACTGCTTTATTCTTCTTGTAACCCTATATTTATACATTATCGTGTTATTGACAGATGGATTTAGGTATTGAAATTTATATTATATACTTGGTAAATATAATTTAAACATAAAAATATCGACAATATTTACATATTTTTGTCCGATAGTTTTTTTTTTTTCCAATATATCAAAAAAGTATTGAAATTTATATTATATACTTGGTAAATATAATTTAAACATAAAAATATCGACAATATTTACATATTTTTGTCCGATAGTTTTTTTTTTTTCCAATATATCAAAATACCGATATTAAAATTTCACTTTCAAAGCCTAATTATCTTATACCATTTGTGTCTAAGGGTTTAATTTTCTATTTTTTGGGGGTTTTTGTTTTACTTTTTCATATTTTCATAAAATAAATAGACAGGTTGATTTATTCTAATTTGATTACTTGTACCAGAATTTTAACAAAGTAAAATGATTTCTCGCCACCAAGATTAACTTTGTTAACCAACAATAATTCCTTTGTTATGAAGGTGCATCTTATTGTAGGGGTATTCATGATCTTTAGTTTTACATGTTAAATGGTGGACAAGAAAAAGTACTCACAGTCGTAACTAAAAGACTGCTTTATTCTTCCTGTAACCCTATATTTATACATTATCGTGTTGTTGACAGATGGAGTCAAGTATTAAAATTTATATTATAAACTTCGTAAATATAATTTAAACATAAATATATCGAAATTTTAAAAAATATACATACATATTTTTGTCCGATACTTTTTTTTTCCAATATATCAAAAAATTGATATTAAAATTTCACTTTCAAAAGCCTAATTAACTTATAACACTTGTCTAGGGTTTCCTATATATTTTTTTTTGCTTTTTCACATTTTCATGAAATAAATAAACAGGTTGATTTATATCAAATTTCATTACTTGAATTTCAACAAAGTAAAATGATCTTTCGCCACCAAGATTAACTTTTTTAACCAACAAGAATAATTCCTTTGTTATGAAAATACAACTTTTATTAGGGGTATTCATGATCTTTAGTTTTACATGTTAAATGGTGGACAAGAAAAAACTTTCACGGTTATAACTAACAGACTGCTTTATTATTATCCAATATTAATACATTATCGTGTTTTTGATAGGTGGAGTTAAGTATTAAATATACTTCGTAAATATAATTTAAACATAAAAATATCGATATTTTAAAAATATAAATACATATTTTGTCCGATAGTTTTTTTGTTTTTTTTTCCAATTCATCGAAATACCGATATTAAAATTTCACTTTCTACAGCGTAATTTACTTAAACCACTTGTGTCTAAGAGTTTAATTTTCTTATTTTTCTTTTTTTACTTTTTCATATTTTCATAAAATAAATAAACAGGTTGATTTATATCAAATTTCATTACTTGTACCAGAATTTTAACAAAGTAAAATGATCTGTCGCCACCAAGATTAACATTATTAACCAACAAGAATTGCTTTGTTATGAAGGTACATCTTATAGTAGAGGTATTCATAATCTTTAGTTTAATATGTTAAATGGCAAAAATTATTTCAATGATAAAATGTTTCCTTATTTTAGCATATTTTAAGATATAACATATAACATGATTGATAGTCTGAACCAGGTCTGCTATATGGACAATGATGTCATGCAGCAGACCAGGTTAGTTATAATTATGTTTCTTGTTGTGTTACGTAATTTGCTCGTAGTTTGTGTTTTGATTGTGTATTAGTATTGTTTTGGATGTTTTTAAATCTAATAAAGCAATGGATGACAATGATAATAGTGTTATGACAGTTGTCAAATAGCACTTCTTGATTCTCTTCCCCACAAGTTAGAGGATCAACGAGAAACTCTGTAGCCAAACTTTCACACAACTTCCACTTTTCACTCAATTTGGGCAGACTTAGAAGTAAACAATAACATGAAGGAGTGGGAGGAAAGGTTATAAAACAAGTTGCTCAGAAAATCCGCTGGGATCTCTCATGCATTTAACATTTATCCTGACTTTAAATAGGGCTGCTCACAATCCTATACTTATAACTAGGGATAGGATTTTTATGTTTTCACATATTTTAAAATATTTGGTCTTTTTTTACATATTTTCACATATTTTGTTGTAAATCACATATTTTCTGAAATATTTGTTATTTTTAACATATTTTTAGGTATTTTGTTCTGAATCACATATTTCCTTAAATTATTTGTTCAATTGTAAATACATTTTTCGCAGCAACAACATAAAATTCAAGAGAACGCAAGAAACTTAAAAGTGAAATTTCTCATTTATCATAAATAGTGCGTACATATTATATATCTTCATCTTTGAACACAAATTAAAAGCAGTAACAATAATACATTTTCACACAGAATTACATCGAGAATTTCTCAGAATCAATTAAAAAGAGCAAGGGTCTTATTCCTTATTATAACAAATGATGACACAGCCGCCCAGGTGATGCAGAATACCGAACTAGATGCAATGGAAATAGCTTCATTTAAGTATGCCCCTATAACATCAGGAAATGTTGAAATATCTTTTAGCCGGTACAAGTCCATTCTGCGGTCAAACCGACTAAGATTTTTATTTGAAAATTTAAAAATGCATTTAATCTGCAATAATTTTGTAACTGGCCCTGCTGAATAATTGATTTCTTTCAAAGTTTTAAATATTTTTCTAAAGTTTTTTTTCTTTTTCTTTTTATTAAGGATTATTCTTTATTTCCATTTATACTTTGTTCATAATTCATTCTGAGTAATTATCAATTAGTTTAATTACAATTACTAATTAATGTCTTGTTATTGAACAGCTATCTTTTCTCCAAGTACATTTTTTTGTACATATTTTAATATAATTTCTTTAAAATAATATTCATATAATATATAATAAATACATATTTATGTAACTTTTTTTAAGTTATAAAATTACTGATTAATTAGTAATTTATATTGTTGAATAATACAAAATTTATAAATACATATTATTTTAAATATTAGACAATTTATTAGCACATATTTCGGATTTTTTAGCACATAAAAATCCTATCCCTACTTATAATATTTAACATGGTAAAACATTTTTTATTTAACACAACATCATGAATACCCTTTGTGAATAACGTTAAAATCAGCCTAAATGTTGGTAGATACCTAAAATATGTATATAAAACCATTGCAACAAAAATATATGTATGCATGAGACTATTCATTCCAAAATTCAAATCATAGATAATGTGCTAATAGGGAAATTTTTTTCTAAAATAAAAAAGAAGGTTTGCTTATTGATTGTACTACGACAGATACAAAGAAAAAACAAACTTGAGCGCGCCGAAATCACGGTTAGGTTCCAATTAGTTTTAATTAGATTTGAGCAATTAAAATCCAAGATAAACTTTGTCCTCCTAAATACTTGGAATACCTCGTTCAATCCCTGTGGTCCTCGGTTGTAAAGGTAAAGTGAATATTAAGAAATGAAAATTTTAATTGAAACTAAACAATTTAATATTTAATTAATGATTGGAGAAGATGGTTGAACCAGGCCTACATTAGCAGATCTTAAGACCATCTTCTTTTCAGGTGCCTCGGAATGGAACTATCTTCTTCCAATATTAATTATCTTTCAATATAGTGTGTAACATAATAAATAAATATTAAATTAATGAGGTGGAGATAGTTGACCGTAGATTACTGATTAGAGAAGATGGTCGGGGGGCGCGGTCAGGGAAGAAAAACATAAACAAAAAATATTTATTTATGCCGACGTTTCGACCTGAGCTTCAAAAATCCCACCAGATCACCTTTACTCTCCGTCGTAAACCTCTGCCCTCCTGTCCTACAGTAACCTTTCTAGATACACCACTAACACCTGTTGAACAGATTCGATACTTAGAACTCCATCTTGACAAGAGACTTACTTGGAATCCACACACAAGACTGAAACGACAAGAAACTGCTCGTAGATTCCG
>NW_027114287.1:543586-544255 GCF_000696795.3 Halyomorpha halys | reverse complement strand
TATTTTATTTATACAAATCAAAATAGTATTATTTTTTATTTATATATTTCTTTATTATTATTACTAATTTATTTTTTCTTTTAATTCAGTGAGTATTGTTGTGATTTTTTCTGTTTTTTTCCTCTGCCTCTGAATATATTCTATAAATAAGTATTTGTACAATATATGTAACACTAATAATTAATTCTCCTAATTTTTAGCAGATTATATTAATCTCATTAATAAAATAAATTAATATATAAAAAAGAAATAAATTTCAAAAATCATGATGATCATGATGAGCTTCTTCTTAATTTCAATAATTAAAAAAAAATACATAAAATAAATACAAACAAATAATACTTCAATTATAAATGAAATAAGAGAAACTGAAACTAGATCAGTGATTTATATCCAGGCGATTGAGATGTCAGATACTCGTATTTTAGTTCGCTATCTCCAATAACGGCCACCAGATAGCTCCCATGCATCTTTCATGAGCCTACTTGCTCTCCAGTAACTGTAACCAGTTGATCTTTTTTTTTATCATTTTATTTCTATAAAAATTCAAATATGAACATATTAAATCTCACTAAACCATCCTTCAGATTAAATCTGAGTTTAATTAATTAACTTTGAATTAGTAGGATTGCTATGTACTAGTAGCAGATTTACTTGGGATGCCAGGAT
>NW_027114287.1:539673-542816 GCF_000696795.3 Halyomorpha halys | reverse complement strand
ATTTTCTCAGGGGCCTCTGGTAATGTGACAAACTTAATACAGATGTTTTCATATGCGGGGACTCAGTAAGAGACTCCTACCCTAACCAGGTATCGGGGACAGATAGCAAAAAACTTTAATAAACGACATATTGTTGAAATCATGGCTTATTACTCGATACATAGCAGATATCGATAGAATTCTTTTACTAGTCAGATATATGACAAATGTAGCGTAGCGTCTGATACATGTCACTTCCTATTTTGGTTATAATAGAGTATATTTCATGAGATAATATATATGACAACTGAAGACATGTTTCAATCTCACAGCCCCGACGAAGCCTTGCAAAGTGGGGCGAAACGTTGTTAAACAATAAATAGTTTTCTTCTACTATTTTGATATCTTTATTGACCATCAATCTTTCTACAATATATAAGGTATTAATAGAAGGTTATTGTATACCTATGGATGTATTGATTTAGTTTATGGTAACAATTATACCCGAAATATGGTATCATAATATTGATTTCGAATATTGATAAACTGATTTATTAACTCCAATTGGACCAGATTCCCTGGCTACGTTTTACTTATGAGCCAATAAATACATATACTAACTTACTTTGATAATTCTCTTCAGTATTAATATGTTTTAATGTATTTCATAATAATTTTTTTTAAAATTTATTTATTGATATTTACAACTGTATAAAAAATACAAGTAAATTTGATCATAATGATATGATACAGGATGTAGAGAAACTACCCAGTAGTAGAACTCTAAAAACAGTTTACAATATAAGGTCACGAGGTCACTTCTTCTTTTCAGGCGCCTCGGAGAATTGCCAGGAATGGAAGAGGATGCAAGGTTAGAAACTAGTGGGTTTGGGTGGTTAGGGAGTTTATTATGGAAGGAATAATTCATAATAAATACAATTAAATATATGAAGTTGCGATGTAACTCCTCATATTATTTTCATTTCATTACTTTACTTGAAAAGTGGCAAAATAATTTAGTTTTTTTATTATTCTATGTTTGAGGTATTGTACTTTACAGTACAATACATACAAACATACAGTACAATCTGTGCCCTGTTTCATAATGAAAGCTAATAGTATTAGTTGATAGTACAAGTGTAGAAACTAGTGTGGTAATAATACTAATACTTATTTTTTTCATGATAGGGATGACTATTAGAGATATTACAGAAATTAAAAAATACTAAAGTACAAGTTACTGTTGTACAAGTCTGTGTAATTAAATTAAGATAAATCTACAAGACTAAAAGTATTGTACTTTATTATGAAACGGGGCCCAGGAGTTTGTTAATAACAACTCTAATAGCTTTATATGTAATAATTTCACTTAATTGTTTATTCAAAGTTTTTTATTTGTTAGATCTGGGGGTAAATTTATAATTAAGATTGTCCTTGAAGATGGTTGACTTGGCCGAAACGTTGAATATTTAAAGAAATAAAGTGTGTTTTGAATAGTGGCAAATGTGACAAAACATTTTTTTTTTTTTTATTATTCTATTATGCTTGAAGTATTTCATAGGTTGTAGTGTAATCTGAAGTGTAAATAACAACTCTAATAGTTGTTATATTTAATAATATTTAAAAATTTCCCTTTTTTGGTCTGTTATTATTGTTTAAATAAAATAGTTCGTATCCAAGTTAAATCTCAAAACACTCTTTATTATTTTATTAAAAATTCAACGTTTCGGCCATCTTAAGGAACGATTTTAAATATAATTTTACACCCCACATTCAAAAATGTAAAAACTTTTTGCCTCCTGCCCAGGTCATTAATTCCAATCAAATCACCATATTTTATTACTTTCCATTAAATCTTATAACTTTTTACTAACGTTAACGTAAAACTATTATCACATAATATTTCTTTATGTGAATATAGAAATATAATAAATTCTGTGATAATAGTGTTAAATTGTTGAAATTGTTCAACAAATGTTGAATGAATTTTATTTATTTTATATCATTATAATGAAACAACGTTTCATGGTTGTCACACCATCTTCAGGCCCTCTAGAAAAAATTCTCAAATACATAACATGCATATAACATTTACAATATATCACAATTATTTATTAAAAACTTTTTATCAAAAAATTACCTGATTAACATCTATATGTAATTACAATATGTTTTCCTTATTATTCTAATCTTGGTATTGCCAACATATTATTGTCACATTGTAAAATTTCTTTGATAATTAAACAATTACATTTTATAGATAAGGAGATATAATTACCTTCCTGGAAGGTTATCTTTAACATTGATAACAAATAGATTATAGCTGAGCTAACTACCTCTATTACTCAAAAGATCTATTACTTCAATAAAATTTATAAATATATTTTTTAAACAATTTCTTTAAATATATTAACATACATTAAATTATTAAATTATTCTAAACTCTATAACTATTATATAATCTTAAATTCTTAATTTATTTATGATATCTATATAGTGTGTATATAAAGTTTTGGTATCTGTTTTAAAATTAATTGCTCATCTAGATCTTTAGTGATGTATACTGCTTCTACTATTTTTCTATTGCTACTATGATTCACAGTAGAAATATTTCTACGTTAAGTTAAATACGTTCTAAGTTAAATCAATCTTTAATTCTAAGTTTTTCAATTTAATGGAAAATTATAGGGTAATTTGATTGAAATTATTGACTTGGACCGATTAACCTTCGAAAAGTTTTTAAATTATTGTGTGAGGTGTAAGATTATTATTAAGATTGTACTTGAGGGTGGTCGGTTTTGCCGAAACGTTAAGCATTTAAAGAAATAAAGAGTGTTTTGAGTCTTTTCTTGGATATAAATTCTTTTATTTAAACAACTCTATTAGCTTTAGGAAAGTCTGTAGTGGTCTCAGTAAAGAAAGAGCCCGCAGTATAATCTTTGGAATTCGTCCAACTCTAAATAAAATCAAAACTTTTTTTTTTATCAGATGCGCCACTATTCCAGAAAAGCAACGATACTGCCCTATAAAAAAATTTCAGATACTTATCACAGACACATACAAAAAGAATATTGTCAAAGTGATTACAATTTATCCTCTACTTTTTATTTTTAAACCAATTGAAAAGAAAATACATAATAACAATGCGCAAGGACCATTTTACA
>NW_027114287.1:528335-539462 GCF_000696795.3 Halyomorpha halys | reverse complement strand
TGAGCCCACTCTATCCCCCACGTGTGAGGGATAGAGCAGAGCTCAAAAGATCCCAGCGCATCCCTCTCGCCGCATCACTGGTAGTGAGTCAGTGGAGTTGCAAGTGCGCTAAAGCCGCAAACACTCAACTTGAGTAGAGAATCTGAACATATCCAGAACTCCAATTGTCCATTTTTATTTTAATAAGTCTCTTGGCCACTGCCGTTTCAACCTTCTAGGTGGGCTGTAGGGTTGGGTGGAACTAGTATATTTGTATTAAATGGCTACATATACAAACTTCAATAACTTCCTAAAATAAAATTTAAAAAAAAAATAGGAAGAGATATTTCAGCCTCATACTATTCTCAAGCCAAAATTATGTGTTTCCCTTGTAAATGACGTCATTGACCCCTTCAAGAGGTAGTTCGGGCATATTGTGAGAAGAGATTAGAATTATAACTATCTGATAATATCATTTTTAAGCAATTATAATTGTCTTAAAGTCAATTAATTTAGAATAAAACTAAATGTTCTTAATGCATAGGTTGAAAACTATATATTTATTTAGTCCTTCCACGCCCATCTTATTTGCTATACTTATCTCCAGCAGGTTTCCACATGAAATTTTGACAACTTCCTTAAAACTAACGCATTTTCTGACTTCATTTCTTCACAAAAATCAAAGTGGATTCCACATGGCAATAGGCGTCGGTCAGGCCAGTGGTAAATTATCGACGATAGACATTTAGCATACGTCCCGAAACCGAATTTGCACATAATAAAATTATTGGTGTTCAATGGCAGGAGTATTTCATTTCTCCTTTTTACCGTTGAAAGTTGAAACAATAAAATCCACACGTAATGTAGTTATATTGACATAATGCATAAAAAACTTCAAAAAACAACCATAAACAATAGCGCTTTCCTCCAAGGGCTGGCAGATCTAGATATGGCTACTATTCAGGCGTTGTGCAAATTTATAGCAGAATCCAAATTAGATTTTTAAAATTAAATAAATAATAACAAATTAAATTAAATAAATAAAATTAATAAATTAAAATAAATAATAACAATTTATATCCTCAGCTCCATTATTTTATAATATAACAACAGGGGCAGTGTAGGACTCCAACGGGAGTCTTTAGCCGACGTAGGAAAAGGAACAAAAAAAAACCGACTTTGGTTAATCGGAAGGAACCTTCACTCTTACACAAAGACAGACTTCATGTTTCACGACAGACTGTGAAGAAACTATACGAGCTGTGTTACGAAGTTCTTACACACTCACTTTGTATGGCTGTGAAGTCTGGGGAATAGCATCCATTACTAAAAGGAAAAAAATTAAAATATTTCCATAATAAAGTCGTTATTGCAGTGGATGCTCCTTAGTTTGCAAGAAACAGCTAATTTCATCGGGAATAACAAATAAAGATAATAGAGGATTACGATTCATGAAATTCCACTCCCAGTTACGAACAGTTAACGAAGCCGTTACCTACAACATAGGAAACCCAACCTCAACCCGAAGGCTGCTGCAGGACAGTCTGTTATAAGTTCAATATTTATCAGTTATTGTCATTCTAAAATTTTATTTTTTTTCTCTTCATCTTTTCTTAAATGTTAGATAAACATGACTCGGTAATATGGTATTGGAAAATATCAATAATTTTAGTTGCAGCAAAAAAAAAACAAAACGGTTGTTAATAATAAATGCTAATGTTCAGTATTTATGTTATCTGTACTATAATAATATTGGTTCAGTTTATAGAAGCAAAAGGTGGTTTAAAAAAAGGGCTTTGAACAAAATAAGGATTGACACATGACGTATGGTAGAGGGAATGGAGTTCCAGTGAAAGACAGCTCGGGTAAAAAAGGATTTGTCAAACGTAGCCGATCGGTAAGGTGGATGGTAGATGTCTAACTAGACCTGGTAGTACGGGATTGGACTGAGATTTTGAATTGCAGGTTTTCTAGGATATAGGAGGGGTGTTGAGTACTAATTACATGGAATGGGAAGGAGACTAGGAAATACCATCGAAGAGATGGATACTGCTATTAGGAACAAACATTAATTTATTTATTAGAACCTAATTATTCATAAAATAAAAATCTTTAGACGTTAATATCTTCTAAACAAAGCATAAGTGGGCATACTTTTATAGGATTTTTTTTCTTGTTTTGAGATCCTTGAGTCATATTTTTAATTTTGGCACTTGACCCACTCCATTATTTGATTTAGTTTACAAATTTCGATTCCTGCAGAATGCATTGTAAAATATAAAGATGTTCTAGAAGGAAATGAATTGAAAGGCCTATAATAGTTACCTGTGAAGCGAATGCTGAAGAACTTATCCCCATCAACAAAAGAGCTAAAACGCTTTGGACTTTCTAGTTTCAGTTCAGAGACTAATTTAAAACCAGACACGTGTGCTTCAAATAGCTTTTAAAACTACTCAGCCCTCTTTCGCAAAGTGGCATAAAAAGGATGGAAATAAATTATTGCGCTCTATCCTAAGAGTCAGCTTACCGTTGCAATAAAATTGTACTCACCTCAGTCAGTTCCAACGAGTAGCAGAGAACTTATTATTATAGCAGAAAAATTATTATTTGTAAATTATTTTCAAATTTTGAATAATTAAGAGAAAAGAGAACAGAAATAAGAAACTTATTTTTTTTTTTAATTTTTACAATTTTTATATGCACTCGTAAATTGATTACTAACAGAAAATGAACTGTACTATTCAGCCATTGGCATGAGGGATACAGCACCCAGTGGAACATCCTCCAGGCGTTGAAGTAAATTATTCCATTGCACTAGATGGTCCTTCATCCAACTCCTATTCAGCCTACGCCAAGTTACGTTATTGCCATTTATCATATAAATTTATTGAAATTTCCCAGTAGTGTGTCATGAAACCGTTTGTAAGTCATACGCGAATTAAATAACATAAAAATCAGTTAAGACTAAAATGAGTTTATTCTAACATATTTACAAGAACTACATGTTACTCTTACTGTTACAGTCTGCTTTAGCTATATAGTGCTAGGAAATATATATGAACACTTGAGAAGAGGGTGTAGGAGTAATAATGAAATAGGAGAAGGGGTTTGGACCAATCAGATAATTTAGGAAATTAGGCGGAGCCTAGAGAGCCTATGAAATTAGAAGTAAATATCTGGAAGGGGGAAAAAGGCGTGACTAGAAGCAGGGTGTGAGGCTTCCAAGAAATTGGGGTAAGAGTCATGATCTTGTGAGAACTAAGTTTCATGTGTTAAACATAAAATAGTTAGACTGATGCAAGTCCATTGTGAGATGACAGCATGTACCTGCCTAAGTGTCAGCCCTTGCTATTGATACAGGATACTAAGGGCTTGAAAGGGCTGTTAGAAGGGTCTCTTGGGCCTTCATAGAACCTAGTCGTTTTTATTGAGTTCCTTTTTTCTATAAAATTGTAAGAGAATGTGGACATAGGTTCAGTTGGGCAAGGGGCAATTGTTTAAATTTTTAATACCGGTTCCTTAACTCGCGTATGATTGGAAACGTAGCGTGGTGAATTCGTTTACAGTCTTAAAAATTGCGATTGAAAAGTTTGTACTTATGGAATCTGTGTCTTTTAAGCTAGTCCATAAATTTGTAAGACGTAAGTCCAAATGAGTTTTAATAAGTAATTGCAAACGCTATCTTCCTGGCTGAGAAATAATTAAGAACATCTATGGAGTTATAGGTCGATTCTCGTAATAAGGTCTTTTCTATATCATCTCAAGATTTTCCACATTCTAATTTTGATACTTACCGGATTATTGAATTATATCAGGTCAAATTTTTCGAAGCTCTCGAGTAGTTTTCTAATCTGTGTTACCAAATTATATTGCTAAGTCAACCAGTTGTTATTGTCTAGATGCAGTAGTTTTAAATGTCATTGTTTAGCAAAGTGAGTACATTCATGTTAAGTATTTTTACTAGCAGGACAAAATTTGTTTTAAAACGTGATATCCCACAGGAATAGGTGCCAATTCTAGTCTTACAATGAAGTGTGGGGTATTTTGTTGCACAGTACTATGTTCAAATCTCTCTAAGTACATCGAGTCGAAATAGGTGCTGCGTAGAGGATACAATTTAACATAATCTACTCGTAAATCTACTACCTGTCATCCTAAGACATTTAAAGGTTAACATTTACAACTTCCTGCTGAATTTTACGGATATGAAACGTGACATCTTAGACCATAGGAAGAACAGCGCCAGAAGGTCCTTCATAATAAAGTATTTGAAATAAGAAAATACTCTGAACGAAAAAGGATAAGTTACTCGGATAATTTAAATGTCTGTATAACGTCGAATTGAGATAATAGCACCCGGTAAATATAATTCAGATTATTGTATTGCGGCGAATAAGATGAGTGTGGAAGGTTGTGGGGCTTGGTTACGAACCGATTCTATTGATAATAAAATATTAATAAAAACAGAGATTGCGGCTTCAGTGCACTAACTCAGCCTCCACTGGCTCATTACGAGTGACGTGGTGAGATCATGAAGGGCCCTGCTCTACACATCATGTGTGGAGGATAGAGTGGGCTCGGAGATCCTCAGGTCAAAATGGTAACTACTCTATATAATTTATTTATTTTTCTGTCAATATACATATAGAGATTTTGTTTATTTTATTTTATATTTAATAACTTCTTTTATGATACTTATTATTATTATTATTATTGTGTATTTTTTTTCGTATGAATGTGTTGAATTCATTCATGAATTCAAATCATGTCTGTAACTACCAAATAATAATGCAATGATAGTGGCCGCAATGATGGAAAGTGTGCGATAGTTCTCAGTCAAGACTAATACACGTGATAGTTAACGTGAAAGTTGTATCACTGACATTACTTGTACTATCAACTATCACGCCATAGCTAGTGCGACAATACAGTCGTGACTTCAGCAATCATACAGTTAAAGTTATAATGATTCTCCTAGAGCGTTTACCAGCTCTATAATGGCGGGTATTTGTCGGATAAAACGGGTATTTTCAAAGTGCTAAGTAATTGCATCGGGAATTGCAAATGCAACTACATCAAAAACGGTCCATAAAATTCCACTCCCATTTACCGACAGTTAAAGCAGCAGTGACTTAGAATATGGGAAATCCAACCTCACCCCGAAGACTAAAGCCCAGGCTGCTGCAGGACATCTTCTTATCCTCTTCTATACTTCTCGATTCTATTATTGACATTACTGCAATTTTATATATTTTTTCTCTTCGTATTTTTCTTAAATTTACATTTAAGGTTTTTTTCCATTAAAATTAAATTATTTATCATATTAAACCTATAAATGTCATTTTTTTGTGATTAACTTTTATTTTTCTCTCTTCTGAAGAATTATCATTTTTATCTATTTATTATTTTTTCTTATAACATAATAAATAGTTAGGGGTGTCTTTTGCACAAGACTCTAATCCCCCTCCCCAACAATAATTAATTATTAAAAAAAATGTAATCGTTATTAACTATGTAGGGCCCACCAGGCAGATCTGGTATCAAATAAAAAAAAAAGCTTTAAGTATTTTTGGCCGGGAGAATCGGCAGGACTGGTCAATGTCAAAATTAATAACAGTGAACCATGTCAGGGGGAACGAAAAATGGCGCCTGATTGGAAAATTTAAAAGAATCAATTATGAGTGACATTAAGTAAAAATAAAATCGTTTTAGAAAATTGATCAGTTTATATAAAGGATACATTTTTTTTAATAATTTATTTATTGATATTTACAACTGTATACACATATATACAACAAGTAAATTTGCTGTAGGTGACATAGTAACATGATAAAAACATGTGGAGAATCTACCCACTGATAGAACTCCAATAAAATTTCTAGAGAAGAAGATTTCGAGGCCATCTTCTTTTCAGACGCCTAGGAGGATTATTAGGTAATGAAGGAGAAGCCAGGTTAGAAACAAGTGGATTTGGGTGGTTGAAAAGTTTATTATGGAAGGAACGGTATCTGGTTCTGGCCAAATCGGCAACATATGGAATATTGAGGTCCTGATGGATGACTTGATTTGTGAAAAGGTAAGGAGCATTAAGGATTTTACGAAGGATTTTGGACTGTAAGGATTGGATTCTGGAGGAATTAGATGGTTTAGTGGAGCCCCAAAGCTCAACTCCGTATATCCAGATAGGCCTTATAATAGTCATGTAGATCAGTCTTGTGTAATGGATTGCCAATTTAGACCATTTGTCTAGTAAATGTTGCAATAGACGGGCAGTTTCTTGTCTTTTTAGTCTTGTATGAGGATTCCATGTCAGTCGTTTGTCGAGATGTAGTAAAGTATACATTAAAAAATAAATATTGCAGCGTACAAAATTCACGCCCGGTAAAGTTTATTTTATTTTTAAAAAAAACCTAACATTTTCACTTTTATTCGAATCTCTGTATCTTTAAAACTAACCATAGCACTACAATATTTCACAGCACACTATATATTATTGTTGCATAATACATCAACTAATATATAAAAATGAATTTTTATCTGTGTCGTACTTTATGCACCCATCATTTGACTGTAATGGTGATTTTAGAGCCTACAAAAATCCAACAGGCTGGGCCGATTTCTCGCTAAATATTTTTTTATTTTTTTATTGATATTTACAACTGTATAAAAAAATACAACCAGTAAATTTGATCATAATGACATAATGATATTATACAGTATGTAGAGAAACTAACCAATAGTAGAACTCGAAAAACCGTTTACAATATAAGGTCACGAGGCCATCTTCTTTTCCTTGCTAAATATAAAATTATTAACAAAATTGAGGATGTTTGGCACGTTGCTCAAAAAATATATATTTTTTTCATGGTGATCATATGCCAATCGATTTGTCTCTTTCTGAAGAATATTTAATTTTTTTATGGTTAATGTAACAGCTAATTTCATACAACGGACGTGACGGCCGTGTGGTCTAGGGCGCAGGTCTCAGTGCGCACAGATCGGAACGTTGTGGGTTCGATTCCCACCTGGGACAGTTAATCATTCATTTTTCGGTGGTCCCGCCTAATGAATATGGACACTCCCACCTTGGTTAGTACGCGGCGGCAATCCAGGTAGCCGCCAGGGGTTGGCAAAGAGGATCACTTGACAGACTTGTCCCCCCCACCAAATACCAGTTCCAGTTCCAATAGTCTCATACAAAAGACAAGCTTTATAAATAACGTTATAAATAAATAAAAAAAAAAGATAAAATAATTAGATAAGAATAATAATACCTAATGAGAGAGAAAAGTAAATATAATTACAAAAATAACAACATTTTTAGACCTAAATAAACAAAAAATGTCCTAAAACTTCTGAAGAAAAAAAATTATTGATTCTACTAAAGGATTTTTTATTTCTTAAAAATTATATAAAAAAAAAAGTATGCCAACATTATTTTTAATTTGTTTTTTCTATTTTTAGGAAATCAAATCATATTCGTCTTTACGTCGCCTGAACACCTAAAATTTCATTTTTCAAAGAAATTAAAAATCAAATATTTTTCACCTTTATTTATTTCTAGATTTTTTTATTTATTTCGGTGACCACTGTTTATAACTCTTCTGTATTTTACCCAATTCCTTCCTTAATACAATCGTTGGAAAGTTGAATGTCTGAATGATAGTTAGTAATATATTCTATTGTGTTTCCTATAGTTTAGTAATATATTCTATTGTATTAGTAATAAATTTGGATTTACCTCACGTATCAATCAGAATGGGCGGATATTACCTGGACTGTATAGCAGTTTATTCATGACATAACAATAAAACCGTTATTGGAAAAAAGTCGTAAAAATAAGCATCCGAAAGGACATAAAGTTAGCATAGTGGGGTAGATATCCTTGGCAACATCCTTTATCGTATGGGTCGGCTAATTTAATCTCCCTGGTCATGCCATCGTATCTTTACCGCGCTCACCTCTGCACAACACATCCTTGGTTACAATTCATCATTAACCAAATAAGGACTTTTTTATTTTAACGTGTCAAAAACCGGGTTATAGTAAAACATCTTTACAATATACAACTACGAGTCCGATAGATTACTCCGTTGCCGAAGGCATCACGATCTTAGATCTCGATGAAAAGAAAAACAATCTTAGGAAAGTTATCAATTTAACATAATTTATATATTTCTGTAAAATTGTTAATTTTTAATGCAAGATCATGGTGTGATTACCAAGTCAGGCTGTGTTTTGCATAGAATAGTTTTTCTCTCTTTATTGTGAATAGCTATTGAAGGGAAGATGAAACATTTAAAAAAGGTTGACAACAAAACCATAAAATACTAGAAGTTAGTTATCTTATCATTTATGATCTAATACATTGTTTTATTTTATGTGGGGCCGTCTATAGGCTAGAGTAAAGAGTCCACCTTAAGAACCTCGTTACTACAACCGTGCTGGAATCCGGGCAGAGAGATATACTTTTATTTCTTCACGGTCCCAGCGAATGAATACTTAAGCCTTCCATACTGGTTAGAATAGGGTGGTAACATGTAGATAACTTCCTTTCCATATATCAGAAATTACTAGTAATTTAAAAAAAGAAAAGAAGGTTTTCTTTGAAGCGTTTCCTTTTTATTTTTTTGAAATAATGTTTTTTCTTGTTTTCTTTTCTTACCTATTATTATTTGTTTTCCAATTTATTAATGTTTAAGAGATTTTATGGTATCCTATTATTATTTTTAATAGTTTTTTACAAATATCTATTTTTATTATTTATAGTGGAAGATTATTGATTTATTATTGACCGTAAAAACTCAAATAGTAGATAATTATACTATTTTATTGAGCTAAACGTTTCGCCCCACGTTGCAGGGCTTCGTCAGGGCTAAAAAAGATACAAACACTATAGCTACAAAAAGGAAAAAAGAAAAAAACATAAGTGTAAAATAACAGGGGTGTTTAATTTAGGTATTCCCTTGAGTAAAAATTGGGGGATATTACCCAAATTAATTATTATACTGGTAAGCTGGTTCAAATTAATAATGGTAATAATGGAGTGGACTGTATTTAAATAACTTGATATCATATACTTTAAAATAAAATACTTCTATTCTGAATGTTTGAACAAAATAGTTACAGCGTGTTAGTTGGTTAGTGTTATTACATTAATTGATGGAAATATTACATTTTACTTGTTGGATTCTATGGAGCTTGAAATTGGTTCTAATTTGCATGTGAATATGGAAGTGGGGTTCTCTCTGCTCATCCTCCTGCCGCCGTCGCCTCTTTCGCCTGAATCGAAGGATTTACTCTCTCATTATTATGAGCAGAGACCTTATTGAAGAGATCTGAACTCTTCTTCTCTGGTACTGGTCAGGGTGGCTGCTTTACTGGTACCGGCCACGACGGCTTCTTATCTGGTACTGGTCCTGGCCACGACGGCTTATTATCTGGTACTGGCCACGACGGCTTATTATCTGGTACTGGCCACGACGGCTTATTATCTGGTACTGGTACTGGCCACGACGGCTTCTTATCTGGTACTGGTACTGGCCACGACGGCTTCTTATCTGGTACTGGTCCTGGCCACGACGGCTTATTATCTGGTACTGACTCCTATGTTTGGGGACCAAGATGGCTCCCCAGGCTTCGTACTGCATATCTTTGCCACTAGATGGCATCATGAACTTCCTTTCAGAAGTGAGGGGGCGCCTTACTTAAACAAGGGGTATAAAATAAAAAGTAAGATATAATAAGAAAAATAAAAGGTTGCAAATAGTAAATGAAAAGGGTAATAGTAACAGGTAAATAAGAGAAGAAATATTAAAGAAAGGACAAATTTAGAGATGAAAAGAGAAAAAAATACAAATCAAATGATGAGACAGAATGCATACCTGTTTTGACGGCAGTCGAAGACAAAGTGACAGTTGGTAATGGGAGGAGTGGGGATGGCAGTTATGCCACAATAACGAACATAATTTCTAAAGTAAACGTAGTAAAAAAGTATTTAAATTAGGTGAACAATAAATGGTAATAAACGATAATATTAATTAAAAAAATAATAATAATGGAATACAATGTGTGTAAGTGATTAAGAAATAAAATATACCGAATGATCGGGGATACAGAAAAGTGTAAAATATAATAGAAAATAATAATAAAGTAATTAATATAAGTACACTTTAGAAGGTAACACATGAATATAAATGAAACAGGAAGGATAGTGAATATAAAAATAATTAAAAAAAAAAAAAAAAATGTGAGAATTTACAAAAACAAGAATAAAAGATATGACAAGAAAGTGGACTTCAGAAAAAAGTAAAAAAATAAAAAATAATAATAAAATAAAGTATGAGGATTTTATTATGTTCAAAATGTGTCGATATGTAAGGGAGATGCAGTCTTTATCAACTTTATGATTAACGGAATTCTCAGTATGTTGACGGAATAAAATAGTATAATTATTTGAGTTTTTTTTTACCACACCCGGACCATATTCCATTCATTTATTATTTATAATTATAAGATTGCAAATAATTAGGGGTGTCTTTTGCCCCAGACTATTCCCCACCATTGTAAATGCCAATGTGAATATTAAATCAGGCTATTATATAATAACTATGAAAGGCCCACTAGGCCAATGTAGTAAAAAAGAAATATATAGTAAAATGTTTGTTATATTATTCTAAAAGTACTTATCCTAAAATATATTAGTATTATTATTGTTATTATATTGCACTATCATCACTCATCGGGCACGAAAACGTGCATTTGCTTATTAAAAATTGAATGTGTGCATGGGTATATCTGTGATTTGTGTGTTTTATGTGTGTGATTTATGTGTGATCAAACTTCAATCAAAGCGGACCTGCGATGGACAAAATTCATAACTACATAGACATGCTAAAACATCATTAAAAAAGTGTTTCCTTTCTCTGGACTCCGGGGCACTCAGGAATAGCTGGAAATGAGGCAGCGGATAAAGCGGCTAAAGAGGCTGCTACAATGAACATTCCACCACTCCAAATTTACGAGCCCAAAGACATAAAGGCATTTTTAAGAAACAGAATCCGAAAAAGTTGGGATTCAATGTGGGCTGCCGTACCACTCACCAATAAATTGAGAAATGTAAAAAAAAATACACAAAAGTGGACAAGT
>NW_027114287.1:525424-528170 GCF_000696795.3 Halyomorpha halys | reverse complement strand
CAGAATCCATAGACAAAATAATAAAATTTCTGAAAGAAACTCAACTTTATACTAAAATATAATCCACCAATACCGACCAGTGTAAAAAAGGAAATAGTCTACATTTAACTATCGATTGTCGAAGTCAAGAATATAGATGAAGTAAAAAGGGTGTAATAACCTAGATGTTGATCGCCCTGAATCAAAATCTAATCTGTGATTAGCGAAGCGTATTTTCTGAGACTAAGATATGTTTGCATGAAAATAAAAAAAAGAAAATTGACAGAATTGTGTAGTTTTTCACTTTTCACCGGGACCTCGTTTTACTATAACATTAATATCGTACTATCTTAGGGAGGCGATATGAACACAATAAGAGAGAGAAAATTGAAAATATTTGTCAAAACATTTCGTTCGATTGTTCAAATCAATTTTTACGCTTGTAACCTTTTTTATTTTTATTTTTTTTAATAATACTTTTTATTTATTGATAGATGTTACAATCTGTCACACAGTTGTGGGCAATAGGTAATAGTAATGAATGATCTCATACATACTAAAATAAAAATAAATAAGTAAAAAAAAAAAACTCTCTTAAAATATATACAAACAAAAGAATAAACAAAATGAACATAATCAAACTATCTAAATTAATAAATAACATAAAATAATATAGTCTCTAGTCACATTTACACTCTAATATACAATATTTACAGAATCGACCTGAGGATCCCTGAGCCCACTCTATCTCCCACGTGTGAGGGGTAGAGCAGAGCTAAAACTATCACAGCGCATCTCTCTCGCCACATCACTGCGCTTGTAACCTGTATTCTTGTTTTCAGTATTACAGAGGATTGAAAAGTGCTAATGAACAAAGTTGATATTCACAGCAATAATAGATAATTTCATCAGCAAAGGAAAGCAATCTATTTTCTGCAGAACTGACCAGTATCACTTCCTGACGTTACGGGAGGCGTAATATGGGTCAAAATGGGGATATTATTTTATCTACTATTCGCATATTCTATGAGTAAATTGTCACTATTGAAAAACATATATATAAAACATACTATCGCAGTACTAATACTTCAAATAAACTTCAAGTTTAATTGAACTTATATTGGTATTTGGAGTTTTGTTCATCTGGATACCAGTTATATGACGGGCATTTGTAAAGCTGACCAAGCGGCAAAAGCTGCATCAATGATACCCCCATCTGATTACTTTGCCTCCACAATGACCTTTATCCTACAATGATAAAATAAATATGAAATAAATGGCAGGCAACTTGGACTAACTTAACAGAAAACAATTTTTTTTTTTATATTTTATTTATTGATGTGTACAACTGTATATAAATATATCAAGTAAATTTGAGGAAATCATAGTAGTATGGTACAAACATGTAGAGAAACTACCCAATGGTAGCACTCTATAATATTTTTACAATATAATGTCTCGAGGACATCTTCTTTTTAGACGCCTAGGAGGATTGTCCGGAATAAAAGAGGAAGCAAGATTAGAATTTAATGGGTTTGAGTGGTTAGGGAGTATGTAATGGGTTGATATCTGGTTCGGGCTAGATCGTTTTCAAATGGAACATTAAGGTCTTTGTGTATGATTTTATTTGAGATAAAGTAATGCTCCCTACTTAGGATTTTACGAAGGATTTTGGATTGTAAGGATTGGATACGAAAGAAATTCGAAAGTTTAAAGTATAAGTTCGAAAATTATTCATTTTATGTGTAAAATTATTCTGTTTATACTTTATTTTTTTCTATACTTACTGTGGTTGTTATCTTGTTCTGTTTTTAGCCCTGAAGAAGGCTAGAAACTCTAGCCGAAACGTTGGCACATTAAAAATAGGTTAATCCAACTTATTTGTGTTTATCATTGACCGCACCCCCAACCATCTTCTTCTCGTTAAAACAAAAGTTGGTACCCGTGTAGCTTTGTAATAAAGAGATTGAAATGCTTGAAATAAGCACCTTGTTTCCAGAGACATTTGTGCGTTGTAGAGGTTTCCGTTATACAGGGGAATTTGTCAAGAAAAGTTCTTCTATGTTAAAATATCATTGAATCATCAAACCAATAAAAGTATATCAACAACACCAGGCGTTGTTCCTCATCTTATCAAACAGATATAACTAATGTTTGCTAAGAATGCATTTAAAATGGTTTCGATATCCGAGTTTTATAACACAAAAAGTTGTTAGTAAAAAAAAAAAGAAGAAAGTTTAAAAAGCTAGAAGCAACTGTGTAGGGGAAGTATAACTTTCATCTCAGGAGATGGGTTGTTTTTTTATAGATTACTAAAATGTAAGCAAGAACTTTGTTCATTTTCTAAGTTTTTTTTTTCTTTTTTCTTCTCCAAGCCACTCAAATAACCTCAAAAGGCTAAATGAGAAAAACTAAATGGAGATAGTTCTTCAATAGTAAATCTTTCATTCAGGAACTGAAAACAAATATTAATTTTCAATTCGAAATAGTTTCAATTACAATTTAATTCTTATATTTAATAATCCTTTAACTGGAAGAGTCTTATGGAATTAAAAAGGATTTAGTGAATGACATAAATTCTTCCTTATTAAAAACAATAGTTTATTTCATATAATCAGCAACGTTTCGGGAGATTTCCCCTATCTTCAGGCTGCTAAAAAACAAATTCAACAAAATCATAAACATGTGCTTACAACAACACTCATATATCATATACACTCAAAGAACTATTTATAAATTATTTACTTGTTAACAAAAACCTATATAT
>NW_027114287.1:499127-523654 GCF_000696795.3 Halyomorpha halys | reverse complement strand
AACCTAACTATTTCTTTTTCCATTCTATTCTGTAAGCTATCATTATTTGTTTTATTATTTTGTATATTTTTATTTTTATAAAAAAAGGTTTTGTTGAATTTGTTTTTTTAGCAGCCTGAAGATGGGGGAAATCTCCCGAAACGTTGCTGATGATATGAAATAAACAATTGTATTTTAATAAGGAAGAAATTGTGTCATTCACTAAATCCATTTTAATTAATTCTTATTTTTTGAAATAAAAAATTCATTCGTTTTTTTTTTTTTTTACTTTTATTGCACAAATCTTAAAATATAAATTTTTATAACTTGATTTCTATCAATTTTTATAAAGATTAAAATTAAGTATTAATGAAGAAAATTAATCACTATTTAACTATTTTTTAAAATAATTTATTAATAATTTTCAGGTAATGTTGTAATAACGACGTTGGCCATAAAATTAACAGTTACCGCAATATTTGATCCCATGGTGTTAAAGTAACAAGTAAACGGGCGTTATTGTGACAGTAGTTTAACTAACATGTTTTATTAACTGTCATGACAGACCAAATGGTCGGCAGTGGTACTTTACATAATAAATTTTCTACATTCTTCTCAAAAATGACTTTATTTGATTTCAATTAAACTCGAAGTAACTAGTTACAATTGATAATATTTTTATAATAACTAAGTTTTAGCCTCGTTGAAACAGTTCGGCTAAGCTTGAAACTTTTTTTATTTATTGATATTTACAACTGTATAAAAAATTTGATATAATGATATAATGATAATGATATGTAGAGAAACTACCCAGTAGTAGAACTCTAAAAACATATTACAATATAAGGTCACGAGGCAATCTTCTTTTCAGGCACCTCGGAGGATAGCCAGAAAAGGAAGAGGGAGGAAGGTTAGAAACTAGGGTTTGGGTGGTTAGGGAATTTATAATAGAAAGTATGATATCGGGTTCGGGCTAGATCGGTTACATAAGCAACATTTATGGATTTATGGATGATTTTATTAATAACAAAATAAGGAGCAGTGAGGATTTTGGATTGGAAGGATTGGATACGAGAGGAATTCGAAGCTTTAGTGGAGCCCCAAAGCTCAACTCCATATGTCCAGATTGGCCTTATTATTGTCATCTAGATCAGTCTTTTGTAATGAGTTGGAAGTTTAGACCGTTTGTCAAGTAAGTGCTCTAATAGTCGGAATCTGCGTGCAGTTTCCTGTCTTTTCAGCCTTGTGTGAGGATTCCAGGTTAGTCGTTTGTCAAGATATACTCCAAGATAACGAATCTGTTCTACAGGGGTAAGAGCCACATTATTAAAGTATACTGTAGGGCAGTCGGCAGGTTTACGACGAAGAGTAAATGTGATTTGATGGGATTTATTTTTATCCTCCAATTTCGACACCATTCTTCGAGGATTGTGATAAGGGTTGAGGACTGGAGAGTTTGGGATGCAATCAAAGGGTTATTACTAACTGTGAGCACACATGTGTCATCAGCATACGTGGTAAGGATACCTTGAAACTTGAATTTTGAAAATGGCTTATATTTTTACTTATATATAATTCAAATTCATGTTTGAGACTGACTTTTTTATCAATTTTGATAAAAATATTCATTTAGTCAAAACGTGTTTATTCTCTTATAACTTCTACGTTTCGGCCATTCTCTCAGATATCTTATTTACTTTTTCTCATAATAGAAACCGAAAATTGAATAATATTAGAATTCTTTGATACACGCAATTGTTAGACCTCAACATTCACAATTAATATATATAAAAAAAATTTCTTTTGAGGCTAATGACTTCCAATTGAATGAAATTTTTTATTAAAATTATCACCACATGGTACAACGTTTCGGGACCACTGTCCCATATTCATGCACCTTAAACCTCATAATTTCTTCTAGGAAATCATGTCACAATTTGTGCATCTTCACTACTCCTTAGCACAGCCATCAATCTATATTTCTTACTACCTCTTTGGACCTTATCTCATGTCCAGTGTGCTGTTTGGTTACCTCCCTGTTTTTTACAAGTCCTGTTTTGTATTTAACCATAACTTAGTGATTTTTTACTTAAGCCCGTTTATTTCATCTGGTTTTTGTGTTTATAATTTGAGTCTATTTATGTCGGCGTAATGTGTGGTTTTAGGTTTTTAGGTGTTTAGTGTGTTTTGTATGTTTTTTGTTATATATATATAGCTTCTAGAAATCTTCTGCTTTTTGTATTTGGTGCTGTATCTATTATTTTTATCTAATATATATTTTGGTTGTCATTGCAATGTTTGTATCGATTGATAAACGATAAAAATATTTTGTCTTTATATTTTCCTTAATTATGTATAAAAAATCCTTGGACATCACTAAGGAATATCTACTTTTGGTTTTATTAATACCTTTACCTTACACCCAAACCTTATTGATACATTAAAGTTTATTAATTTTGGCACTCTTGTGGTTTTGTAAGTAGAACAACCTAATATGGATCGTCGCCTATCCTGGAATCACCACATCGATATCAAACTAACCCAAGCCAAAGCTATGTTCTCTTATCAATAGAAAATCTATACTCAAACCAGATACAACAATCCTCATCTACTGAACAATACTTTTATTGATTTTTTTTTGCTTTCGTCGGCCCAAGACTCCAGTTAGAGTCCTATCCTTTTGTTATATTATAATAGAATGGAGATAAGGGTGTAAATTATTATTATTTATATATAAGAAGATGGTCAGGGTTTCGGTGAAAAAAAGAACAAATAGTTTAAAACTATTTTAATGTCCGACGTTTTGCCCCACTTTGCAGGGTTTCATCAGGGTTAAAATATTTCTTATCACTTTATTTTTACATAATATTTATCCTAGCTTAAATTACCTTATTGTTGTAATATTCTCAGTTTTCCTTTTTTTGTGTATCTTTTTAGCCCTGATGAAGCCCTGCAAAGTGGGGCGAAACGTCGGACATTAAAATAGTTTTAAACTATTTGTTCTTTTTTTGACCGCAACCCTCACCATCTTCTTATATTTAAATCTTTACGGTCAACTATATATACATATATTATTATTTATTGATTTCATTTTAAAATCTACTTTGTATTTTGCCATAAATTTGCACAATGATTGAATAGTAGCCCTATCTAGATCTGCCAGTCCTCGGAGGAAAGCGCTATTGTTCCAAAACAAACTCATCCAAATGAGGGGATATTTAATCCTGTATTTATCATATCTACTGCAATTTAGTATATTATGTAATGGGTCCTCGATAGAGTTGCATGTCGAACATTTATAACTTTAATTAGTGTCAAGCCGCGATTTGTACGACCATGGTTAATTCTTAATCTTGTAAGACTATTTCTTTTCCGTTTAACTTAATAAAAGTGTTAGAGATCCATGGACGTGGAGAGACATTAGGTTGAATAGTCAAATGATGTTTACCTTTCGATCTTGGCTCCCAGGCATACCCATCCTACCATTCGCGAATAAAGTCTTTTTTCATCCACCTACAAATTTCCTTTATAGGCAGTTTTGCATTTTCCACTCTTCCCGAACATCGTTTTGCTATTTTATCAGTTTGCTCATTGCCATACAAACCCACATGACCAGGAATCCATTGGACTTTAAATTTGTTATTTGATGAACTATGAACTTCTTCTATTATGTTATTTATTAGGTAAGATGAAATATGTTGTCGATGTAAAGTTTTTGAGTGAAGCGGAATCTGTTAGAATTACGAATTTTGTATTCTTATATTTTCTGTTGGCTATTTAGGAAGACTCAACGACACCGTATAATTCAGCACTGTATATGCTAAACTTGGTGGGGAGGTTTATCGATGTATCCTGGTTATATTGGACATCATACATCCTGACTGCAACACTGTTTTTACCTTTAGATCCATCTGTATAAATTTTTATACTTTTCAGACAATATTTCCATTGTTACCTGTTTTAGAACTGTTGGTGGATAGGGTATTTTGATCAAATCTGATTGCAATAATTTTGGATTGGTTTATATGATAATTTCTAATGAGAGTACATAGATCTAGTGGTCAGGGGTTGATGGCAAGTGTGTTAAATAGATGTTTTGTTTCTTGGGCTATGATTCCTACTTTTGGAATGTACAAAGTGCTGCTTCGAATAGCCTGATGTAGAGGGTGGCAACTGTCAGAGGCCACTTTTTAAAAGCAATTTTTTCACTAAGCAATTTCTTCTCATTTGGAGAGGTGATTCGCCTGATTGCAAGCGGAATGCATTTGTAGGGCTTGTGTGGAATGATATTAAACATGCCCTAAGAGCATTGTTTTGTGTTGTATCTAGCTTTTCAATTAATGGTGAGCTTGGCTCATTGTATATTATGGATGCATAGTTTATTATTGGTCTCGTCATAGTTTTGTAAATGGTAAGTAGATTATGTGGGTGGGCTCCCAAAGTTACCCCTGTTATTGATTTTATAATGTTTAATGTTTTGATTGGAGAAGTTTGTCGGGAGGTGCGGTCAGCAAAGAACAACATAAATAAACAAAACCATATTTATTTATTAACGTCGGCATAAAATAAATAAATATGGTTTTGTTTATTTGTGTGGATAATTAATTGTGTTAAGTGATATATTGATATGGGGTTGAGAAGTCTGGAGTGCGATATCCTGTCATTCCAAAACAAGGTTCTGATAATCGCAGTTGACGTCCCTAAAAAAACCGTCATTTTTTCAATCACAGTTACCAACGGTTAATCCGACAGCAGTGTCCTAATGTTTTGTATCCTAAGAGGTGTCCTGGTGAGCATTTAGCTCATAGTAGACGATTTGACTATTGCTTTATATAATTGGATCTGATGATAACTAAAATGTTAGAGATTACTATCGCTCCGAGGCACCGCCGTTCTTACCCCATCAGAACTCAGTACACTCCTTAAATTACAAATATTAGAAAAATACCAGGCCAAGTGGGATGAAAGCTCTCCAAGTAAATTAAAATAAATAAAACGATCAGTAAAACCATGGTCAACATCCTACCGCAACAGCAGCAGGGAGGAAGTTGCTCTAACCCCCTTGAGACTAGGTCATACTCTCCTCACGCACTCTCACCTGATCTGAAAACTGCCAACTCCAACGTGCAAATATTGTCAGTTCATTCTTACGATTAGACATATTTTTGAAGAATGTGACCCCAAATTTATCAGAAGCTCTCAGAGATGAGAAAGCCAAAATTATATTAGTGTTTGAATTTTTAAAAGCACATCGCCTTCTTTATAAATTATAACTTCTCTTCGATTTTTATTTTTTTTTATTTATTTATTTTTTATTATTATTTATTTTATTTTTTTTTATCATGTCATAGGCGTTGATGACCAGAAGGTTTAACGTCTTTAAGCAACAATCAACAAGAACAACAACTATCAAAATATTTTTTTAAATATTTTCACTGTGTATAATAAATTAAAATACCATGTTGAGGACGAAAAATAAATTTATTTTATGAAATTTCAATTATATTAAAACAAAATTATGTTTAAAAATAAAAGGTTATGTAAAAACAATAAAATGATTAAAGTTTATTTCAAAAACATATTTATTGGATTTCTATCAGTGTGTAGATTCTCCACATGTTTTTATCATGCCACTATGTCACCTACAGCAAATTTAATAGTTTTATATATTTTTACACAGTTGAAAGTAATAATATATAAATTATTTTAAAAAAAAAATTAAAAACATATTTACACAGATTACACAAAACAGATTACTTTGCTACACATGACGTGCATTTGTAAGTACAATGCTTATTGAAAATTGGTTTAGAACAAGTTACACATGTTTTTAATTTTTCTGTTTTTATTTCTTGGGCAAACATGGCCATATTTTGTTGTAAATGTTTCTTCTGTTCGTTAATTGTTGCGGTAATTGTTTGTAATCCAAAAGCTTTTCTTATTGAGTGTCTCAAATCGAGGGTTAAGGTTAGCTTCTGTACCAGCTGTAAAATATTGGCGCCTCTGTAGTATGTCTTGTGTATTAGATTGAAAAATAATGAATCGATTCCTCTAATATCGAGCAATAAAAAAAATAATCATTAGCCAACGATTTTTTTTTTTGCCTCGGAATATAGCTCCTGCAATTCATCTAATACATCTACACCAATTTACGTTACGAATTGACGATTATAATTATAATTTAAGAATTTTAAGAATATAATTATTTCAGGCTTGGAGTTTAGAAGATTCCAAAAACGATGAGTAGCAATCTAAAAAAATCAGATAATTGGGTTTACAATTTAGAAAATTGGATAATATTAGAATTCGTTGGCAGACTCAATTGGTCGACCTCAATGTTAACACTTAATATATATTTTGATTATCATTACAATCTTTGTATCGATTGATAAACGATAAAAATATTTTGAAAGGAATATGGTCCGGGTGCGGTCAAAAAAATTCAAATAGTAGAAATATACTGTTTTAATGAGCCAACGTTTCGCCCCACGTATATTTCTACTATTTGAATTTTTTTGACCGCACCCGGACCATATTCCTTTCATCTCTACACACGGTCAATCAATAATCTTCCAGTATGCCAGAATACAAATATTTTGTCTTTATATTTTTCTTAATGTTCCTAACCCGATATTATTCCTTCCATAATAAACTCCCTAACCACCCAAACCCACTCGTTTCTAACCTTGCTTCCTCTTCCATTCCTGGCAATCCTCCAAGGCACCTTAAAAGATGATGGCCTCTTGACCTTATATTGTAAACTGTTTTTAGAGTTCTACTACTGGGTAGTTTCTCTACATCCTGTATCATTATGTCATTATGATCAAATTTACTGGTTGTATTTTTTTTATACAGTTGTAAATATCAACAAATAAATAAAAAAAAAATATTTTCCTTAATTATGTATAAAATATCCTTGGACAGCACTAAGGAATATCTACTTTTGGTTTTATTAATAACTTTACCTTACACACAATCCTTAATGATACATTAAAGTTTATTAATTTTGGCCCTTGTGGCTTTTTAAGTAGAACAACTTAATATGGATCGTCGCCTATCCTGGAATCACCACATCGATATCAAACTAAGATACAACAATCCTCATCTACTAAACAATACCTTTATTGATTTTTTTTATTTTTTGCTTTCGTCGGCCCAAGACTCCAGTTGGAGTCCTTTACCGCCTCTTTTGTTATATTATCTTAGAATAGAGATAAGGATGTAAATTATTATTATTTATATATAAGAAGATGGTCAGGGTTCCGGCGGTCAAAAAAAGAACAAATAGCTTAAAACTATTTTAATGTCCGACGTTTCGCCCCACTTTGCAGGGCTTTTTCGATTCCTCAAATATCGAGCGATAAAAAAAATAATCAGTAGCCAACGATTTTTTTTTTTTGCTACGGAATATATATAGCTCCTGAAATTCATCTAATACATCTACACCAATTTACGTTACATTTTAAGAATATAATTATTTCAGGCTTGGAGCTTAGAAGATTCTAAAAACGATGAGTAGCAATCTAAAAAAAATCAGATAATCGGGTTTACAATTTAGAAAAACTAATTAATCCTAAATCAATTGTTAATAGAGACTTCAAATTTTTTTTTGAATATCTTTATTGAAATTTACAACTCTATATTTTATAATACATTTAGTATATTTGATCTCAGTTATTTATTTATTTTATTCAGTTATTTGTTTATTTTAAAAAACAGGTAAGTATTTACTAAAAGCATTATATTTTTTAATATTATTATTTACTTAGTCAGTAGGTTTTATTTTTTATGATAAATAGTTTAAGCCTTTAAGTTTTCGATTGATATCAAATTTATCTTAGTGTGTGAACCATGTATTTATTCTTACGGAGCATATGCTCCAGAATAAAATTATTTTTTCATTTTATTTCTTCTAGAAGAGGTTTCATATTGTTTGCTAACGCAGAGATCCTATACGTTTCTAAGAACCGGGAGCCCTCTATTACATGTTAAGTTAATTCAAATAAATTGTGAGGCATTTAGGAATCATTCGATTTTAATCATATAAATTGTTACTCTACAAAAGTTAGTCACTGAAGGGGTAAGTAAAGGAGAGATAATGGTTGTTGCTCACAACCCTGTGGTGATGGCAGACGGTCGCCGTCTCTTGCGCCACTTACGTGTCCAGTTCGAGAGTGCCACTGTCTTTTCCTCACGTCTTGTTCTAGTTTCGGTGATGTAAATTTGAACGCTATGTGGTTCTTCCGATGAACGCTGGCCAGCATACTGAAGTTGTGTTTGGTGGCAGAAGAAGTTACCAGGCTGTCGAGACGACGAGCACCTATAACGTCAGCTTACAACATGTGATACAACTGTCTTCATTTCACATTGAGGGGGCACCAAAGTGAGATTAAATAATAAATTTACAAGGATGTGTAAATCTGACACATATATTAACTTTTACTATCACTACTACTATTATTACGGGATATATACTCCCGTAAAGGACTTCACTCAAACCTCGAGAGCAGATAACAGCAAGTACTAAACCCTAGTAGGCCATTACTATTTCACTATATTCTCTATCTAGGATAAACTAATTAACCGTTTTACAATCTTGTAAATGACAGTTTATATCTTCCACTAGACATAAACATTAAATCAGATAGTATATTATGTATAGATAGTATACAGACTATTAGTCAAGTAGACAAAAAAGTCAGTTATTCTAACCAAATATATGGTTATTGTTAGGGGGAATAAAAAATGGATGTTTCATAGCTATACATTTATTTCTGTACTGATGTCTGCCAGCGCTCAAATTAAAGCTAGTTAAATTTACTCCAAAATAGTTAATTATGTTTATTTTTGTAGGAGTAGTAGTTTTTATGATATTTGACAAAATAAACTCACAAAATATTAATTTATAGTTGTTCGTATAAAATGTTGGATATTTGAAAAAATATATCTCTAGATCCATAAGACACACATATGTCCACTAACACTCAAAATAAAGGAAATTTAAATTACTAAAAAGTAGTTTATGACTCATATCTTCGCAGGGGTAGTAGTCTTTATGATATCCACACATGAATATAAATTTGGCAAATGAAAATTTGTCTGAACAACTATAAATCAATTTATTTTAGCAAATTTCATGTGAAGTATTACTCCTACGAAGATAAACATCATAAACTACATTACAGCTCATTAAACTAGCTTTAATTTGAGTGCTAATAGACATCTGTCCGTCGAATGGTTTTTGAGATATAAATTTTTCAAAATAAATTCAATAACTACTGATCTTTCAGTACGTCCCATACAACATTCTTATGATATGCTGCTTTTTAAAAAGCTATATCTCGAAAACTATTGAACGTAGAGAACTCTATCAGGGCTCATATTTTAGCAAATTTACTCTTCTTTAAATGACGTTCCCTTAGGTTTTCTTGTGTTGTTCCTACTTTTTAAGATATAAAGCTCCGAATGAAAAATTAGGTTTTTTTATCGCTTTGAAACATCCGCCATTTTTCATTCCCCCTACCTATACTTGGCAGACTCATAAATTTTGACTATTAATTATACATAGTTTTCATTAAAGTAATCAAAAATATGGGTGAGATAACTGCCTTTTACCTCCTCTTAGGCTCTTGTACTGTAATGCCTAACGGCGGTTCCGTGGAGAGGAATGAACAGAAGTAGGGCGGTGGTTTTAGTGGGCAAAACCCCCACACACGGATAGGTATGGGCCTATCCCTGTCTTTTGTAGGTTTCCACCTACCCAAAAAAAAAAAAAAAAAAAAAATCTAGACTTCAAAACCTGTATTTCCGTCGAAACAAATCTTCATATCTCGAATTTAAAATTTTTCACCGTACTATATATTTCATACATAGGTAAGTGAAAGCAATAGCTCCAGTCTTTTTTTACTTAAACAACAAACGAAAGTATAGTAAAGGGAAGGATTGCCGTCGTCAATACTAAAGAAGTTGCCTCTGAACGAGCAAGGATTATTTGCTCTGTTCTATATATGAATTTATAAATTTGTAGATAAAAAGAGATCCATAAAAAGGAATATAAAATCTATAAATTGTAGAAGGACTCTAAAAAAGTAAAAATTAAATAAACCATTTATCTTTCAACGAAAAGGGACCAAACTCAATCCTTCCTGGTGGGATCGAAAATGGGGATATAAGCTAGATATTGGACCCATCCAGTTAATTCTCTTTACTGGCCACTTGGTGTCCCTTATTGACTTAGGCCTCCCCACAGCTTAGGATATAAAAAGGTTTCTGACCCTTCAAAGGGAAATTGGTCATTTGACGATGCTGTTGATTGAGCACTTCATCTCACTCGTCAAATAATACCTCGCACGTTATGAATATAGATTTTTCAATGCAAGCATCTCTGACCAGGGAGGAAATATCAAGATTTTAAAATATTTGATTTAGTCCAGGTTCAGATTGTTAACATTTTGAACTAGAAAAAGTATATTATAATTTTAAAAGTATATTATTTTAAAATGTAGCGTTTTTTTGTTATTAACATTTTTACTTACACTCACCTATATATAGAATATATAGTGAGAGAAATCATTACCATCGTACAAAATGTTGTATTCAGGTTTTCGATAGAAATACACGTTTTGACATCCCCTAAGGTCAAATAACCAAGTCTGGCTAAATGGTCAGTATGTAATTGTCATAGATAAAAAACGGAAAAATATATGAAATATTAAGCCGACGTTTCGACCTGAGTTTCAGGTCTTCATCAGGGCAATAGAACAAAAGAGATAACAACAACATTTAGAGTACTCTAAATGTTGTTGTTATCTCTTTTGTTCTATAGCCCTGATGAAGACGTGAAATTCAGGCCAAAACCTCGGCATAAAATAAATAAATATGGTTTTGTTTATTTATGTTGTTCTTTGCTGACCGCACCCCCCGACAAACTTCTTCAAGCATTAATCTACGGTCAACTATCTACACCTCATTATGAAATATTAATGTTTAATTTATATATCCCCCGGAGCAGAAGTTGGAAGATATTACCCAAATTAAATATTATGTTGGTAAGCATAATATTTAAATAAATAATTGCTTGTAATTTGCTGGTAATGATTGAGTGGAATATATTTATAATAAATTGACCTCTATTACAGCTTTCTGAAACAATTTGTTATACGGTTTGAACAAAAGTGGTTACAATAAATGTTAGTTTGTTAGTTATAAATTTTATTTCATTACAGCGATTGATGAAAGTATGAACTTTACTTGGTTGAGATATTCTTGGAGCTTGAAGGTTGGTTCTGGTGTGAATGTTAAAATGGAAGAAGGGTTCTCTCTTGTTTCTTTCTCCTCCCTGATGACTATTATTAGAAGATACCTTCTTGAAATGTTCTATCTCTTTCTTCCCCTGTACAGGTCAATATGGCTACTCTGTTGGTTCTGACCACTTTGTTTTGGGGACAAAGATGGCTGCCCAGGCCTCGTACCACTTATCATTGCCACTAGATGGCATCATAAATTTCTGTTCAGAAGTGAAGGGACGCCTTGCTTAAGCAATTAAGTACACATTTAGACCAGGCATATATCTGGGACTTTACAGCAACTTAAAAAAAAAATCGACTAATTAGAAGTGCCATTTACATCCTCACTTTTACAAATGTTTACTATTTTCTCAAAAATAGTTACAGTGAGTTTCATTAAACTCGTCTTATCAATCATATTGTCTTATTCATTTAATTTTTTTATTTGAAATAATTAACCATCTTACATATTTATATGTATCAAAAAAAAAAGATAAACGCAAACTATGAGAGGATTTGATAATGAACTTAATGCTGTAAGAGGAAAAATAGATTGTCATGATAAAAGCTATGAGTTGTAATATAGATAGTTTAGATTTTATTTTATTTGTGAAAGACAAAATTTTGTACAAATTCATAACACAATATACAATTATAAAACAAAACCTGAGTCTAGTGCTCCATTACAAAAACAATAAACAAAAGATAAAACCAGTTATCTATAACAAAACAATAAACAAAAAAAAATTGGATAATACACAACTATTAACATAATATTCATTGATCCATTATATTTAACTTAAAATAATGAGAATTCTTATAAATAAACGATAGCGTGAAATAAATTGGCTTCGAATAGTATTTACATAATAGAATTTATATATCGCATACAAAATTAAACGTATTACATATTGTTACAATGTAAATATGTAGTCTGTTCAATTTGGCTTCACTATCAATGTTCAATATATTTTCGATGGTTTGTAAGTCAGTCTACACTAATCCTCATCTATTCTTCAACTTCAAACTGAATCGGACTAATAAAAATCAATCAATCAAAAGTTTTAGATCTTAATCGAGGTAAATCGAAAAAAAAAAATGTAAAATCGATTATATAAAGTGGCACTTCCAATAATTCGATTTTATCGAAAACGTTTCAGTTACACAACAGCCATATCCTAGCCTTAAATATGAAGTTTAACTTTCGTATGGCGTTTCGCCTTTGAGTTGAGGCTGTTTACAATCAGACACACAATGGAGGGATTTTGTGCGACTTAGATTTTTGAACTTAGAGGACCTCAAAACGTGTATTTCGTCAAAGAATCGAATTCCAAATTCTTTACAATTGCAATACTTAATTACTTACTTAATTAAATACAATTAATCAATACAGGTGAAACTTAGATAAAAAAATAAAAACTGTAGTTGAACATCACAAGGATAATTGTAAAAACGTCAAAAACATTAACACAACAGCACTGGCCCAACTAAATAAAATTTAAACATGAATTTTGATTTTAAAAATCTTAAATTTGGGATTTAGACAATCACAAAAATTATGAAAATAACTAAGGCAATACAAATAATTAAAAATATTGAAAATGCAATTAATTTTAAGACACACTAAAAATTAGCAATGCATCTTTTATAGATATAATAAATGAAATAAATCATTTAGAAATATAAATAATAAAATATATAGAATTATATGGTATAAATTTTAACATGGTAGTAAGTATTGTAAATATGTTTTAAAAATAGTTGTTAATAGACTTTTCATCTTTTTAAAGAATAGAGCTAAGAAATAATTATCATATATGTAATCTAATTGTTTTCAATATTATCAGTATAACCTTAATTCAAGTCTTGTTAATATTATGTTTTTAGATTTCTCCATCCTTCATTGTTCCTCAAAGGAGAATCATATCATAGTCGTCGAAGAATGGTGTCGTAATTGAAGAATCAAAATAAATCCCATCTAATTACCTAGTTTCCTTTTATAATGTTCCTCTTACCCATGTCGAACAAATCCGCTGCCTTCGACTAAAAATGAACAAACGACTAACCTAGGTCTTTTCAGTCTTATGTGAGAATTCCATAAGACTGAAAAGACCTTTGAAGGAATCCTGTCGTATTCGATCCTCACAATCTAAAATCCTCAATCCTTCTTAATTTGTAAGAAAGAGACCTTATTGTTCGATATGTCACCCCCCGAACCAGATATCATTCCTTCCATTATAAATTCCTTAATCACCCTAACCCACTAGTTTATAACCTTGCTTCCTCAGCCATTCCTAAAAATACTCATAAGTGCCTAAAAAGAAAATGACCTCCATACCTTCTAATATAGAAATATTATTTGAGCATTGTTTCTCTACATGTCATTACAATCTTACATAAAATTTACTAAATTTATTTTTATGTAAAAACAGTTGTAAATATCAATTAATAAATATTAAAAAAATCTCTCCTTATTTCTTATATACGGAATTTTATTTATTGATGTTATTAAAATAAATTCAAAAGCATCCAGTAATGAACCTATAATCTTAAGAAGACATATACTTCATATCTATTTAAGTAAGTAAATAACTCCAAAATCTGGCGCTGTGTCACCCACACGGGAATCGAAATATGACCCAGGCAGTATATAAACATCTCAATTCTTAATACTTCCCAGCATTAAGATAGATTGAATGGAGACTGGTTAAATATTAAAGGCAACAAAAATACTAAACTAGAAGGGATGAAGGAAAAGAGAATCAATAAACAAAAATGGATAAAGAATATATTATATAAAGCTTTTATTTGAATAGAAACATGTAAAAAAAACCCAATTAGTTACAGAAAGCCTACAGAGGCAAGAAGGCAAGGGATCTTACAGGGTCCTTTGGTAATTAAAACTATTGAACAAAATCCAACTACAAAAGACTGACAAAGAACAAAAGTACTGTGGCAGTGAACCCCAAGTAGAACTTCAAGACTTGATTCTAACTTGAGGAAGGTATCTTTGTACTTGGGTTGTCTCATGCTTTAATTAGGACTCCTTTCATCTTTAACAGGGAAAAAAAATACTTCAGGAAGTGAAGAAATCGTTTGCAGTCAAGAAAGCTGTTTCATTTCACTATTGATCAAAGCTTAGATTTTACTTTCCATAGTAAGATGTCGCATTTTGATAAAAAAAACCTGTTTTTAGATATCTAAGTTTCAGACGCTTCTGATTATGAAATATTCATTTTCGGCCCCTGCAAATTGAGACAAATCCTACATTTAATGCTGTATCTGCACGTTTCCACTGGTCACATGCACAAACATTTGGTAAATAAAGAAATCAATAAATGTCCATATCCACACTCTTGTGTGAGTTTTTTTTTTACTTTTGTCCTTATAATATTCGATTTTCATTATTAAAATGGACAAAATAAAGATAGGATAAATGAAAAGAAACATTTATCCATTTTAGTCTCAACATATTTTATTTTTCTTATAAGTCCGACGTTTCGGCCAATCCGGCCATCCTCAGGGACAATCTACCACAAAAAAGTTTTTATTACATGTATCATCCTCAACAATTCAAAATACGTAACAAGATTACCTATAATTTATCTTATCTTAATACAATTTTTGAACTAAATGATTAAAAAAATCAACTTTATGCAGGCTATTCTGCCGAGGTCTAAACAACAATTTCTATGAAACATTAAAACATAGGTAAACATATTTGTTTGGTTAATAAGTATATCCTACATTATGTCTAATTATCTAATGGTTATTATGATAATGTATATTATCATTTATCGTTTACCTAGTTTTAATAATTTTTACATAGTTTACTTTAAAATTATTTTCGTTATTATGTGACGTACTCAACTATCATCCCCACTCCTCCCAATACAAACGGTTCACTTCCGTCAAAACTGGTATGAATTCTGTCTCATTCATTTTCATTTTATTTTATTATTTTACCTTTTCATCTCTTAATTTGTACTTTCTTTCATATTTCTTCTCTTATCTTTCTGTTACTATTGCCGTTTTCATTTATTGTTTATAACCTTTAATTTTTCTTATTAAATTTTACGTTTCATCGTACACCCCTGTTATTTTCCACTATATCTGTTTTTGTTTTTTTTCCTTTTTAACTATGTCAAGTGTTTATATCTTTTTTAGCCCTGACGAAGCCCTGCAACGTGGGGCGAAGCGTTGGCTAAATTAATATAGTTATTACTATTTGAGTTTTATTTGACCGAACCCGGACCTAAAAAAAAAAACCTATTCGAAAAATTAAATTTTATCTTATTTGCTCAATACTTTCATTGAAGTCCTTAACACGTCCTGGAGTAGAACTATTATCAATACGAACTATTATAAATATATTTCTCAAATTTAAAAAAAAATAACATATAAGTTTATAAAAATAGTTTTACAAGTAATTTATGATTTTTTAGTGCAAATTAAATTAATATTTTATAGAGTTGTATTTATAATTCAAATGAATACGGCCGAAACGTCACTAAGATACAAGGAGGTATGTACAAAATAGAATTGTTTTTTAATATAATAAAATTTCTTATACAGACATAGTTTATTTTATTTATTGTTTCTAAGGCTCGCAAAACGTCAACACGCAAATTAAAAACCGATACTTACGATCAGTCACATATTTGAAAAATGCCATTTTTATTCTGCGAACTTGAGTAGATTGGGAGTAGGACCGAGTGTATCGGATGCTCTGAATGATGACCAGAAGAACGTGGAAATGGTCTTAGTTTTCTTAAAAAGGAATGGCCTTTTGAATAAGATTTAAACCAGAAAATCTGTTATACATAATAAAAAAATACCAACAGAAGTAATTATTTAAATTTTTTTTTCGAAATTATTTAAAGTGAAATAGAATTATAGAAATAAAATATAAAGCACGAAACATGGGCGTTGATGACCTCAGGGTTTTACGCCCTTAAGCCCCAGACAACAACAACAACAACAACGTCAACACAATAAAGATGTTTTAATGATAGATCCTTAAGAACCCCCAAAATACTCTTACACACATACATATGTATATGTAATATATCTACGATAATATGTATGGTCTATATAGAAAAATATTAACTGTATATAAAACACAATATTACACATATATATAAAATACATGTACGAAAAAATATTACTAATTGTTTACTGTTCAAAATAAATGTATGATGAAAAATATCATTTGTTCTTCTTCTTAACTTTAGTGTTTACCAAAAGAAATCCTACTTTTTTTCATATTTATTATTACTATTATTGTTATTCGAGCCCTTGCACATGCCGTACCCCAGGCACGTTTTATCTCAACCCCTCATTCCAACCGCGTGCCCCCAGCCCCCTCCGGGTCAGAGGACATCCCCGAAACGAGGAAGAAGAGTCTATTACCAACGGGAAGTAAAAGAGAGATAGTATAACTGGGAGGGGGTACGATAGCGAGGGAATTCCAGCCACAGCAGGAAGAAAAATAAATTCGCTCTCCAAATGGCGAGGGGTGAGTAAGCCGTTAAATTACCAGCCAGTTTCATACCAACCCCTTCGTCGCCTCGACCTCCCTGTGGCTTCGGAGAACGTCGAATTCTCTTAAAATAAATTTTAATTTCTAAAATTCCGTGAAACATATATTACTTAATTTTGTTTTATTTGCATAATCATACAGTATTTACCATATTTTTTTGGGATACCCCCTTACGCAATACATTTTTTTTTTTACATGGATACTAATTATACTTTATATATTAATCTATCTTACATTTTGGTAAAACAAACCGAAGGGGAAAAAAACTAAAACATTATTATATTAAAATAAGAGACGTACCATTGAATATAATAAAATACATGTTGTTTAATTTAGGTATTCCCCGGAGTAAAAATTGGGGGATATTACCCAAATTAATTATCATGTGCTGGTTTAAATAAAGGAATTACTTGTAAGGATGGAGTGGACTGTATTTAAATAAATTGATATAATGGTTTTAAAAAGAAATAACCTCTATTCTCTTTAAAGTTTTCTAATACAATTTGCTGTAGAGTTTGAGCAACATAGTTACAATATATGTTAGTTGGTTAGTTGTAAATTTGGTTTTATTACATTAATTGATGAAGATTACATTTTACTTGTTTGATTATATGGAGCTTGAAGGTTGGTTCCGATGTGAATGTGATTATGGAAGGAGGGTTCTCTCTTCTCATCCTCCTGCCGCCGCCGCCTCTCTCGCCTGAGTCGAAGGATTTACTCCCTCATCATTATGAGAAGAGACCTTATTGAAGAGTTCTGTCCTCTTCTTCTCCTGTACAGGTCAAGATGGCTTCTTTACTGGTACTAACCCCTTTGTTGTGGGGACCAAGATGGCTGCCCCGAATTCCTACCGTATATATTTGCCACTAGATGGCGTCATGAATGTCTGTTCAGAAATGAGGGGGCACCTTACTTAAACACATGTCATTGATGTATATTTACATTAATTTATGCTTGGTTCGTTTGTGTTTATATCTACGGGTTGTAGTTTCAGTGTAATGTCCTTTTCCTGTGATTAGAAGGTTTAATGAGTTGGGTCAAGACAAGAAAAAGTATGTATCAGATTATATATGTAATCCTGTACGCTGTCTATATTTAATTCAAAGTGCATTTTAGATATTCTAGTATAATATGGAGAGTTATTAACAATCATGAGGTATTTGTTTTGGAATACTTGTATTTTTTTTTTATGTTGGATGGACTAGTAAAGCATATGGGGCAGGCATAAGCTAAGATACCGCTTTTATAGTATAAATTTATTTCTACTAGGTAATTTTGATTTTCTATTGAATTATGGAAACATTTTATGTAAAATTTTCCTCGCGTT
Source organism: Halyomorpha halys (assembly GCF_000696795.3). Lineage (NCBI taxonomy): Eukaryota > Metazoa > Arthropoda > Insecta > Hemiptera > Pentatomidae > Halyomorpha > Halyomorpha halys. The sequence continues at coordinate 505,521 of NW_027114287.1, read as the reverse complement.
TTCAACTTTCGAATCGATGTGGTGGTTAAATAATAATTTTCTGTCTAAAGTGACTCCTGAGTATTTAACAGTTTTGGTGAAAGCGACAGGATTATTATTTTAATTTATGGTCAATAGAAGTATCGGCCGTCGTTTCGTGAGAACTATTTAACTTCTGTTTTATCAATATTTAAAACAAATAACACTTTTTTAAAGATTTTTAAATGTTTTATTAAAGCATCTTTTAGTTATTTCAACCTTTTACATTTTGGGTAATCAGTTATAAAGAAATTGAACAATATGGGGCTTAGACAGGAATCCTGTGGGAAACCGGTAATGGTAACATCTATTACTTTGTTAGAGAAATAGATAGAAGAGTTTTTTATTTATTTATTTTAAAACCAATTTAAAAATAAAATAAAAAATTTATCGAAAAATACGAATTTTCTGTATTGAACTTTTGTTGTTCTGTCAGTGTTATTATTTACAGGTTAATAAAATAAACATTTAGATATATACTTTTTAAATTACAATTAAAAGAATATTTATTTTTTTACATTAGTTTCTTTCCTATGTAATGGTGAGTTCAAAATTATATTATTTTACTCTAACTATATTTTTTTTAAAACTTGTTTTTAATAAGAGATATAAATTCTTATTATCTGGTCTATTCAGAATCTTTATAATTTCCAATAACCGTAACAGATTCTTAAAAACAATAGTACATTTTAAAGTTAATTTTAATGTGTTACATACAATCAAAATGTTTATACTTTATCACCTGGGATTTAATAACTTTTATAAAATTCAACTAGGACAGTTTCAAGATTTATAAAGGACTTTGAAGGGATTTACAAGGCCCTTATCTTGCATGAGCGCTTAGTTTCATTAACAACATGATCCTGTCTTCATGCTTCGTTTCCTTTTCATCCCATTTAAGCGCTTTTTATTATTTCCTTTGATTTAATTATATTATAAATAGTAATTTGATTACTAATTCCCGTCGTAAGTAGCCAAAAATAAGCCAGATACTATTGAGTTCCATATTAAAGCGGTATCCCCAAATGTTGCGTTATTATTTTATTGAATCGTAAAGTAATAAGTAGTTTTTTTTTTCTTATTGAACAGCAAAATTCACAAGATAACTTTCTGCATGGAATAATAAATATGGAAAGTGATCTACACGACTTTGCAGGCAAATATGCACTCTTTTATTGAAAGATACCGTGACTATTTTTGGCTGAATTTCGTTTATACTTTCTATAAGAGTATAAACTCTCAATAAGAGAGATTGTTAGCTTGCTGGTATTTCTCTTCAAATAACCCCAAAAAATGAAATCAAATGTTGGTAAATCATACACTCTAGAGGGCTAATTCCTATCACCAAAATGAGAGAGGAAATGTCTCGTGAACTGTGAATTGTTCACGAGCTATATAGCATGAAACAATATTAGAACAAATCTTCAACTCAGCTATGAGGATCTCTTACTTCCCAACTACCTGGAAGCGTGCGATTGTGGTGCCACTCCTCAAGCCAGGGAAGACGGGGAACTCTCCAGAGCACTATCGTCCGATCAGCCTCCTCTCGCACATGAGCAAGATCTTTGAGCGCCTCATACACGACCACCTCATGGATCACTGCAGGGAGGCTGCTGTGACACCACCCGAGCAAACCGGCTTCCAAAGAGGTGTCCAGTGTGATCATCATTTGGTGAAGTTGCAGGCTCACAACATCGAGCGAATGAAAAACAACTACGCAACTGCCTTCATCTCGTTGGACTGTAGCCAGGCCTTTGAGAGCGTGTCCCACCCGCTGCTACTTCGCCGGCTGGAGGAGTTCAGGTTTCCGGCCGCCCTGTGCCGATTGGTCGAGAACTACCTCAGTGATAGATCATTCGTGGTCAGGGTTGATGGAGAGTTGTCGCCCCCAGCCCCCACCACCTGCGGAGTGCCTCAAGGGTCTGTGCTTGGACCTATATTATCCGTAGTCTTCACAGCGCCAGTAGTCGCCATCAATCATCGTCATGTCCTTTCAGAAGGGCAAGAAGAGCAGTTCGAGCGGTTCGTCGTGGAATATCTCCAACACTATCCTCTACCTCGGCGTGACTCTTGACCGGCACTTCACCCTCTCCAGTCATGCCAAGCGGAGACTCAAGCTGGCCCGACAGAAGTTGGATAGGCTCTACCATCTCCTGAAGTCACAACAACTTTCATTGCACCTGAAGCTACAAATATATAAGGCCATTATTCGTCCAACGCAGCTCCATGGTGCACCACTAATGAGACACCTCTACAAAACGACATCACTCCAGAACAAATTATATTAGTAAATATAATAAAAAATACTACTCCTCTGAAGATAAATGTCATAAATTGTTTTATAGTACATTAGGTACATTATACTCTTTAATCTGGTTGCTGGCTGACGTCTGTACCTATTATGATTATTGGATAAAAATATATTTTTTCATAAATCAAAATTTGTATCTAAAGAGCTAGAAATCAACATTTTGTGAATTTATTTTGGAAAATATCGTGAAAATTGCTACTCCTACGACGATAAACTCATAAATAAATACTTTATAGTGCATCAAACTAGCTTTTCAGTGCTAATAGACATCTGTACGTCGAATGTTTTTTGAGATATAGATTTCTCAAAATAAATTCACTAACTACTGATTTTTCAGTGCATCCTTTATGAAATGTTGTGATTTAAAAAGCTTGCAAACTATTGAATGTAAATATATCTATTAGGGCTCATATTTTAGTAAATTTACTCTACTTTAAATGATGTTATCTTACTTTTCGTGAGTTGTTGGTGATTTTAAAGATATTGAGCTCTGAAAAATTATTTTTTTTTAACGTTCTGAAACAACCAATATTTTTTATGCCCCCTAACTTATACTTTGCAGACTCATCAATTTAGACTAGTAATTATACACAGTTTTCATTAAAGTAATTAAAAATTGGGGTGAAATAACTGACTTTTTGCTCCTCTTGGGCTTTTGTTCTTTTTTTTTTTTGACCTCCTAGAAAAATAAACATAAACAAATTAAATATATACAATAAAAATGGATGTATATATGCAGGCAAATCTTGATCTTGGTTTGCCAGAGTGCATTATAAGATAAATTGCCGTGTCCGCTGAAGGCGATGTCATCAATGATGGCATGAGTCTGCCGTAAGCGTACTAGGAATAGGGAGGGGCTATTCCGGCTGGCGTTGATGAAGTGATGACTTCAGGCTGTAGAGCCAGAAGTTCCTCCCAGGTCTTGGTGGAGGGGTGATTTCTCGGAACAGAGGATTGGCACAGGCTTTCAGCCCATCGAAGAACTTGATGTGCCTACGGCCTATGAATTCTGGCACGGTTGGGAGTTGGAACTCTGGACAAATTTCTCTGTTCCTGGCCCGCTGGAGTGATTTTCTTACGATCACCCATTCTGCGGCCTGTTAGAAGTGATTTTTGGAACAAAGAATCCGACATCGACTACAAAAAACTCGATGTTTTTACAATATCGTTGCTTACAATACGTTACCCAAAATACATCGATGTTTTTGAACAACCATTTGAGTAATGTAAGGTCTGTTACAACGATTATCCAACGATCACTCATTTTAAGGCCTGGCAGAAGTGGCTTTGTATTGTTAACAAAAATATTTTAAAACATCGATGTTTTTTGGAAAATATATTGTAAGCAACGATATTTTAAAACATCGATGTTTTTTGGGTAATGCAATGTATGGAACGATATTTTCGAACATCGATGTTTTTTGGGTAATGTATTGTAAGCATCGATTTTTAAAAACATCGATGTTTTTTGTAGTGATCGATGATGTCGGATTCTTACTTTCAAAAACCACTTCTGACAGGCCGTAAAATGTGATCGTTAACATAAATTAATTTCCAGTAATTATAAAGTTACCATATATGATAAAGGTATTATTCCTGAAATCATTAAATTAACATAAATTAATTTTCAGTAATTATAAAGTTACCATATATGATAAAGGTATTATTCCTGAAATCATTAAATTAACATAAATTAATATCATATATGATAAAGGTATTATTCCTGAAATCATTAAATTAACATAAATTAATTTTCAGTAATTATAAAGTTACCATATATGATAAAGGTATTATTTCTGAAATTATTAAATTAACATAAATTAATATTTAGTAATTATAAATTTACCATATATAATAAAGGTATTATTCCTGAAATTATTAAAATATTTAGTAATTATAAATTTACCATATATAATAAAGGTATTATTCCTGAAATTATTAAATTAACATAAATTAATTTCCAGTAATTATAAAGTTACCATATATGATAAAGGTATTATTCCTGAAATTATTAAATTAACATCCGTGATTGTTATAATTAACAATTAAATCCGTGATTGTTGGAACAGACCTTTTATATATTTTAAAACATCGATGTTTCTTGTTGTCGATGTTGGATTCTTAGTTTCAAAACCCACTTCTGACAGGCCATAGAATGCGTGATCGTTGAAACAGACCTTATGTTTCTGAAATAGTTGTTTAAAAACATCGATGTTTTTGGGTAATGCATTGTAAGTAACGATATTTTAAAACATCGATGTTTTATGGAGTCCTTGTCCTATTGGTTGATTGAAAAAGCACTTCTGACTGGCCGGAGCATGGGTAGTCTTTAGTACAGTCTTTATGTTACTGCAATGGTTTATAAAAAATCGATGTTTTTTTGTCGATGTTTTTTTAACATCGATGTTTTATTATTGATGTCGTATCTCTACTTCCAACACATTACAAAAGACTGATCTACATGACTGTAATAAGGCCAATCTGGACATATGGAGTTGAGTTTTGGGGCTCCACTAAACCTTCGAATTCCTCTCGTATTCAATCATTACAATCCGAAATCCTTCGTAAAATCCTCTATGCTCCTTACTTCTTCACAAATAAAATCATACATAAAGACTTTAATGTTCCCTATGTAACCGATCTAGCCCGAACCAGATATCACTCCTTCCATTATAAACTCCCTAACCACTCAAACCCCCTAGTTTCTAACCTTGCGTCCTCTTCCATTCCTGACAATCCTCCGAGACGCCTGAAAAAAAGATGGCCATGAGACCAGCTAATGTAAAATGTCATTAGAATGCTACCAATGGGTAGTTTCTCTACACGCTTGTACCACTCCAATTTAACTTAGATCAGATTTACTAAATGTATTATAATGTACAGTTGTAAATAGCAATAAATAAATATTTTAAAAAAAATTATTAATATAAGTTAACAGTTAAGTGGACAGCATCTTCTTTGTGTAATAAAGTTTTTTGTTTTCTCACAGTTACTATCTACTAATACTTTTATCCCATTGATAGTCTATCCCGTGACAGTCACGACCAGATCGTTAAGTATCTATCATTCAGTTTATCTCGTGCCACGCTCGTGCAGGGTAAGGCGTTCAAACTGTTTAGCCTACCTAATATTGCCAAATTCTTTGCTTCCTCCGATTTTAAAGTGGTTTAGTTTTGAATTCAGTATGCCATCAACTTTGAAACCGAACACACAATCCTTAGCACCAGAGTTTAGTGATTCATCAGTCCTAACTAATAACAAAATACTACCAAGTACCAAGGCGGTAGTCCTCCTCCACTCCGATTCACAGAAAGACATTTATTTTCCTCATGGGATCTCGTATTATAAAAATGAGCAGATTATATGACATCTACGAGTATATACACATTACTCTCAGCAGATTATGTGACACTTATATACATATTGCCTCCCTAAAAATGCGTAGATATCTTAGGTAATAATACATTAAGTGTTTTAATTGGATTACTCTAAAGGATCCTAAACAGATTCATTGCTAAGATTCAGATATTGCCATGTCCTTTAAGCACGTGCCTCAGATTTAGAGACAGTTTATTGCAAGGGGAAACCATCAGCGTATACTCCCCCTAGAAGATCACACAGTTTTCTTAAACGACAAAATTAATGTCATGGGGGTGTTCAGCTCTTATCAGCAGTTCCTACAGGAATTGGATACCGTTATGGGATCATGGAGGAACACCATACCATAATAAAAGTCTACCAACTCATCTCAGACACACCTCCTCCAGCACTAGATCGATAAGAGTACGGTAGCATGGAAACTTGTTCCATCTCTGAATGTACTTCTAGTCTAGCTTATATTAAACAACCAATACATATTAACTGGAAGATTATTGATTGACCGTGTGTATAGATGAATGGAATATGGTCCGGGTGCGGTAAAAAAAAACTCAAATAGTAGATAATTATACTAATTTATTGAGCCAACGTTTCGCCCCACGTTGCAGTGCTTCGTCAGGGCTAAAAAAGATACAAACACAGGATAGTGAATATAAAAATTAAAAAAAATAAATAAATTAAATGAAA
>NW_027114287.1:495926-499077 GCF_000696795.3 Halyomorpha halys | reverse complement strand
ATTATGTATATTACCATTTACTGTTCACCTAATTTAAATACTTTTTTACTATGTTTACTTTACAAATTATTTTCGTTATTGTGGCATAACTGCCGTCCCCACTCCTCCCAATACCAACGGTCAATTTATTTTTGACCACCGTCAAAACAGGTATGCATTCTGTCTCATCATTTTTTTTTCTTTTTACATCTCTTTATTTGTATTTTCTTTAATATTTCTTCTCTTATCTATCTGCTATTATTACCCTTTTCATTTACTATTTACAACCTTTAATTTTTCTTATTATATCTTACCTTTTTACATTTTATACCCCTGTTATTTTACACTAATGTTTTTTTTTTCTCTTTTTTTCCTTTTGTAACTATCTGTTTGTATCTTTTTTAGCCCTGCAACGTGGGGCGAAACGTTGGCTCAATAAATTAGTATAATTATCTACTATTTGAGTTTTTTTTACCGCACCCGAACCATATTCCATTAATACATATTAACGTATTAATTAACTCGGTGAAATTACTAATAAAAACTAACGCACTGTTCCAAACATAGCTACCAGCGCCCCGTTAAGCAGCATTATAGCCACGTGTAAATATTGTAAATGCGAGCAGATTTAGGCCACATGCGATTGGTGTGCCCCATCACCAACTAATAGCAGACAATATAACACTGGTTCTATACCTTAAAATATCGACCACTACATTCATAGTTTAAAATGAAACCCAGTAGTGGTTTTTAGAGAAAAAAAAAATCACAACACACAGTTAACTACCCCACTATAATTCCAAATCGGGGCTTAGAGAAAAAGAAACAAAAAAAATCCTTTTAATGAATAATGGCGATGATATGTTAAGATGAAACTATTTATAAGAATAGGTTTCAAAACAATTATTTTTGCTGATGCTATGTATGCTGTTTATGAGGCAACCAGTGCAGTTGGCAAGCACATTTTTAATTTGGTGTTTTTCTCTCTTCACTAGTTAAATTTCCTGCCTTTGTTGAATTATTTAGGGCTGATTTCACACATGAAGTTTTATTACGAAACATGAAGTTTTAAAAAATTAAAACCCTGAGGTCATCAACGCCCATGTTTCGTGCTTTATATTCTATTTCTATAATTCTATTTCACTTTAAATAATTTCGAAAAAAAATTTAAATAATTTCTTCTGTTGGTATTTTTTATTACGTATAACCTTGTAGGCTATTCCTTTTTAAGAAAACTAAGACCATTTCCACGTTCTTCAGGCCATCATTCAGAGCATCCGATACACTCGGTCCTACTCCCAATCTACTCAAGTTCGTAGAATAAAAATAGCATTTCTCAAATATGTGATTGATCGTAAGTACACTGTTGCAGTATTGACATTTTGGCGGTAGCTGCTTACTGATCAGATATCTATGAGTTAAACTCGTATGACCTATTCTCAATCTGGCAATAGCTACCTCCTCCCTGCGATTGGAACGGTTTGATGTGGTCCATGGTTTAGTGGTTTTTTGATGGTTTTTAATTTGCTTGGCGGGCTTTCATCCCACATGGTTTGCCAACTAGATAATATCCCATTTTTCATTGGAAGACTTATTTCTTGGGATGTCAGAATGGCCGCGCCCTGACCTGGAAGAGCAAGTGCTTGTTTAGCTGCAATGTCCGCCAGTTCATTTCCAGTGATCCCCACGCACCCATATAAAGAAAACAGTTTTTCCCAAGTTTTTCCTTTGTTTTTATTTCCTTTGTTATTCCCAAATTTCGTTTGTATTTGGATACTATGTTACTGTTGCCGTGGTGAAATAAAAACTGGCAATATCTGCGTAGAAAAGAAGTGTTATGGTTGGCATGGTGAAAAAAAAACACTATCAATATGTTCAGAGGAGTGAGCTTGGTTTTTGTGAAGGTAACAATTTGGTTTTTGAACACATTACGACTGTTCAATGTGAAGTGATGACAGTTTATCGCACCCTGTGTATTTACTGTTTGAATCGGAATATCACCATAAGAAAAATCGTCTATGTTTTGTTTTTCAAAATTACGGTCTCTTATTTCAATTCACGCGGTCATTAACACGAAAAGTGTGGACATATAGTGCAGTCCGTGACAACGTTTCTTCAGCCTGTCCTGGATAGGAGAGTTGTGGCAGGGGTCATCTTCATTCTTCTGTGGAAGGTGAGATGGTGACCGAAAAGTAGATATCGGACAACCTTGTGTTCTGCTAGGAGTACATCCAAGGACTACGTGGGGTTCGAACTAAACTTTATCTTGTTTTTATTTTATATTCCTCTTTTGTATAATAATGTAAATTTAGTTAATAAGGTTAAGCTAGGGCATTTAAGTTAAGGCTATGTCAACCTATAGGTTTTGTTTGTTTTATTGCCTTTTTTTAATTGATAAGAATTCTTTTTTTTTTTTTCTGCTGTTCTTTCCTCTTCATATACACTGCTTTCAACTTACATCTGACTAACTCAAACTTATGCAAGGGTAGCAATGCTATATCGTACCCTAAACAGAAATTCCAAACTAAAACCAGAAACAACTGTTCTTATATTTAAAAATATTCTCAGGCCACTGCGAATATTTTTAAAGGCGCGGCATCCTTTACGAAAAGGAAAAAACTACAATCTTTTCAAAATAAAGTCCTAAGAATCACAGTTAATGCTCCTTGGTTAATACAAAATAAGATGGAGTCAATAGAGCATTACATCAAAAAACGGTCCATGAAGTTCCACTCTCAGTTGCCGACAGTTAAAGGAGCAGTGACCTACAACCTGGGAAACCCAACCTCAACCCGAAGACTGAAGCCCAGACTGCAACAGGACATTCTGTTATACATTTTATTAAATATAAAATTAATCCATAGTCACAGTACATAATAAGTAAAATATTATTATTATTACTAATTTAATTTATTCCTTATATTTTTCCTATTTTCTTCTCTCATCCCTTTTTCAAATTAACTTGTTTCTTTTTATTATTAGAGGGAAATTGTTTGTTTTATTTAAGTTTACCAATATCATTATTTTTTGCTATTAATTTTACTTTCCTCTTTTATTAAGAAGCATTATTCTTATCTATTAATTATATTTTTTTTTCTTTTAAGAATAACATTGTATATATTAGGGGTGTCTTTTGTACGAGACTATACCCTCCATAATCAACTGTTAACAA
>NW_027114287.1:487504-495876 GCF_000696795.3 Halyomorpha halys | reverse complement strand
GCGGTTATATCTACCATGTAAGGCCCAACAGGCCGATCATATAATCGTGTGTAAAATAAAATATAAAAAAAAAAACTGCTTTCAACTTGTTAATTTACTTTTTTTTTTAATATGTTGTTCACTGAATATTACAATAATTCCACAAGTGGGTAGATGTCATCCAAAGGGTTTCTGCTATATACATGTAAAGGTATACACCATTGGTCATAATTAGTTATTTTTTTTTATATAGGGGTATATTGTAGCTATATTTTGGGTATATTGAAGTCAATATGTGGCGCCTGAAGAGCAATTTATTTTTTATTGTTTGCTTTTTTTTTGTTTTTTGCGATTATATTTTTTTCCCCTTTAACTCACCCCCTTCTTTGCTGAGCGTATAAACGATAAATATATAACTAAAGATAAGTCAAAAAGGACTAATGGTTAAAGGTAAAAGTGATTTAACATCTGGTATCATTTTTTATAAGAGAACGCCTCATTTATAAAATTAAAGTAATTATAAAATAGTGACTGAAGATTAAGAATTCTTTTTTCATTTCCGTTAAGTAAAAAAAAAAAAAATTCTTGGCACTGGCAGACAGAAGTACTAAAAATTAAATAATATATTAAGATTTCATAAATGGCTATCATGACTTCTTTCTTATAGCCTAAGCTAGAAAATATTAGTTCAATAATAATATTAGAATAGAACAATTCCTAAGTCAATTCCAGCAGAAAAATAAAATAATTTGTAATAAGTGAATATAAGATAACAGCAGCTCACTTAATCGAACCTGCATTGCCAGAATTGTAAATCTCCTTTAATATCCAACTCTCCTATTACAATATAAACATTTTCCTGCTAGAATTCAGCGTTACAAAATTAATTTACTCCTGCGTATATTTTTTTTCTATGAAATTCTAGAACATCGGTAAAGCAGTTAAAATTAACCTCCTCCCACCCCCTCCCAAAAAATAACAGCCACGATAAAAATGTTTATGATATATTTGTACATAAAATCAGAAAAAAAAAACTATTTTAAGGGCTAAAAAAACTTCGAAATTTCGAAGTATTTTTCCTAATATATAGCTCATTGACCAACTCGGACACTTTAAATGCCGATAATTCCACTAGAAATTAACAATGAAGTGACCCTAATTCTGGAGAAGCGAATGGAATGGACCGAACGTCCTTGAGAGCCATCAGACAAATGAAGAGTGGTCGAGGAGATTGCCCGACAATAGGAAACCCTACAGCCTTGTTTACTCGGGACTATCCGTAGCACAATGAGGACATCGATAGGACCTCTTCCAGGAACACTCCTAGGGGCAGTACCACTCCTGCAGGATCGGCTCCGGTTGGTTATTGACAAGGGAATAAAAATCAATTACAGGCACAGGTTGATTATTCAAAGTATTCGAAATTAGTGATTTTAATCGAAAAGTTCGGATAGGAACGATACTATTCATTTAACGAACAATAATTCAATTTAATTAATAATACAATTTTAATTCAATTTAATATTCATAAATTAATAAAATATAAGAGTTGTCATAGTGAACGATAAAGATGTTACTTTGTTGTGAAAAATACAGCACCAAATATTTTTATCAAATCACATTTATCACATATTTTTGGAGTGATTAAGATTAACACCTCATTTTGTTGTCCTTTAATTTGTTATTTTATTTTTGTAATATTACATCCTATCTTATTTGGACAATTGTAATATGAATGTTAGAGCTCATTCACACCATATTTACAAATATATATGTTCCGGTAACCTACGGCAAGGGAAAGGTTGAATCAGAAAGGCTGCCATGTATAGGACCAGTAGCGCCCATGTGGCCAGCATCAAAAGCTTGCCTCCTCCAGCGCTCTAGGTGGCAAGAGAACACATCCGAGATTAGTGTGATATAGCCATCTTGTCTTCAACCAGAGAAGCGTCCATCCTTTCTTTTTATTCACTCATCGGTAATATCCACCATGAGTGAGTAGATTTACTTGAGTGGTTCCCAGCAGCAGAGGGAGGAAAGGCTTGGAGATGCGGGGGGAAGAAAGAAGAAAGAAGTGAGTCAACATAGCAATATTTAACATCCACATCATCATCAACCACCTCAATGTTAGATCTACAATTGCCATAGCCCAGTCATACAAAATTCTACTAACAATCTAATCATAATGTTTTCTTTCGGTCACCCCCTACACCTCTTGTAACATAAAACAATAGAATTTTATTACATTTAATCATGTTTCATTTTTCAATTATACAGTCCAATCAAGCCCAACCAGCCAACCAAAAGTGAAATGTGTCTTACAATGCGGTTGAAGGCATACTTCATACAATATAAATAAGATGATATATAAAAAAAGAAATAGAAGAGAGAAAAATAATAAAATCCAATTTAAACTTAAATTAAAATAAAATATGTTAACACAATCATTCCTATAGAGTTTTTATTGAAGAATTGTTCAACAATGTTAATATCTTAATATTCATTATTTAGTTTTTTCTCGTCTTTTATGTTTCCAATTTCACCAATTACTGCTGAACATAAGGACAAAGGACGACATCTCATTAGTAATGAGAAGGCTCTCTCCAAGACTAGCCAATTACAGAGCTCGTTTTCTCTTCTCTTTTATTCCATTGGATTCGCTAATCTGTAAGCTCCATTCTCATTGGCTAGAGAATAATTAATAGTTTACTTATCCGACTAATCGCTTCAGCCTATTAAATGACAATCGACGCCAAACTAATTTTCATAAAATAAACCAAAATTTAAACTTTTTTTTATAGGTATAGTTTGGCTAATTAATACATATAATATATTTTATTTAATAATCATTAAAAGCAATTGTTAGATTAAAATTTTAACTTTTTTCTTTTACTTTTGTGATGGCTTGATTGTTAATGTTTCCAACCGCACTAGTTGGGGTTAGGGGAGAGGTTTTGAAATAGTTTTGTCACTCCCAAAATTATCAACAGTTGTATTCGATTCGTATATTACTATTAAATCTCTTTTCATTTATAACTTATTTAATGTTACATTCTTTTTTATGGCAAAACCATTTGAAACCCCTCGCCATATGATTGACTTCTCTGGACTTCAGGCCACTCAGGAATACCTAGAAATCAGGCAGCAAATAAAGTGGTTAAAGAGGCTGCTACAATGAACGTTCCACCACTCCAAATATACGAGCCGAAAGACATAAAGGCATAGAATCCGAAAAAGTTGGGATTCAATGTGCCATTAGAAATCAGAAAAGTTAAAATAAATCGATAGTATTTTTATATTCTACAAATCTCAAAACATAAAAATGGACCCTTATATGTTAGAAATCAGAAAAGTTAAAACTAATCTATACGCAATCATAAAATGTATCTATGTATAGCTGTAAGATAAAAATATGTATAGCTGTCGTCTTTATACGAACAATAACGTATTCAGATGGTTAATCATTAAATTTTTTCGAATAAGAGATTATTTTTCTATAAAATGGACGAATACAAAAGTATTCAAATGGTTAATCGAATTGTTTTGCCCGAATAATTGATATTTGTGTAAAATAATGACGAATAAAAAAGGATTCGGATGGTTAGTCATATGTTTTTGTACGAATAATTGATTATTCGAGTAGATATTCACGAATAAAAAGTATTTGTCTCTCGTCATTCGAATAATATTTGCACAGCTCTGGAGAATGGTGATGTCAATAGAAAACAGGTATTGTTTGCACAGATTTTATATATATATTTTTAAAGTATGACCTTTTACAATTTTATATTCATTACCTTTTTAATGAATGTATATTTTTTAATAATTTTTTTTATTTAAATTATATTATACTTGGCTTAAAGGATTTTTATATATGTTTATGTTTAGAATTGTTACTCTAATACTAAAAGAGTACTACATTTAGATATATAGGTTCATTATGGAAAACAAAATTAAACAACTAAAATAATAAGAAAAAAGTCATATACTATTATTATTTTTTAACATTTAATCTCTATTACCATAATAAACTCCCTAACCACCCAAACCCACTAGTTTCTAACCTTGCTTCCTCTTCTATTCCTGGCAATCCTCCGAGGCGCCTGAAAAGAAGATGGTCTCGTGACCTTATTTTGTAAACCGTTTTTAGATTTCTACTACTGGGTAGTTTCTCAACATCCTGTACGCATTATGTCTTATGATCAAATTTACTTGTTGTATTTTTTATACAGTTGTAAATATCAAAAAATAAATAAACAAAAAAAATCTCTATTTCTATGTTAATATAGGATCTAAACGCAGTTGTTAGATTTTTGGGACACAATTAGATTTAGTATACTGTGAGTATATCTGGCCAATGCAGTTGGATCGCACTGCTTTTTGACTAAAGTGTTTCTTTCTACTAAAAAAACAAATAAAAAAGTATTTATTTATTTACAATATTTATTTATTGTTATCAATTTACAATAGTGAGGAGGAGGCGAATTGGGAGCAACCCAGGAATTGAAACTACCTGTTACTGATTGTACAACACAGGACTTTCTTATCTTATCTCATTATTATTATTTTATGGGCAACAGACCATGGAGGCCTAAGTCCTCGCACGATGTATTTCTTAATATTAGGATGTAAAATATTACCCAGTATTAGGAAAAAATCGTGCGTTTCTTGACGTGTTTTTTTTCGCAGCATGTGTTCGTCACGCCCACGCCTATTTTTTGTGAGTGCCACCCATTGGCTATCGGGTCTCAAAATGTCCAGGGGAGGTTGTCAGTGAGTTTTGCATTATTTTGTGCTTGAAAAAAAGCCGGGTGGGACCGGGATTCGATCCGACAACCTGTGGATTGGTAGATAGGCGCGTTACCACGCTGCTACCGCTGCCCAATATCTCATTATACCAATTATTAATTATCCGGAATCATAGAAAAGATAATGTTCTCATCTCATCCACTATTTATAATTAATAAATTAAAGTTTCTATTCGTTTATTTCAATTTTGTTGAATTGTTACTTTCATTCATGAAATCAAATCTAGAAATTCTTAAAAATTATGTAATTCAGTCAGGATTTACTACTATACGCCTTAAGGCTGAAGATGCCACAGACGATAATAAATCCAAAGAGGTAAGAGCCTGTCAAGAGACTGGAATATATCGCTAGTGTGAGTTAGTGGACTCGAGGGAACTGGAGAACTGGAGAACCCAAAGCTGAGCTGGCCAAGTCAGTCACCCCTCCCCCCTCTTAGAGATATATTTATTACACTCCCCCCTAGCTGCTGTTCCAGCTTTTCTTCTTGCTTGCAGATATAAACATTACCAAAATATATCAAAGTATATAAGCAGGATTAGTAAGGAGAATAAAGAATTGTTTTCCTTTATCTTTCTTTTTACGTTATGCTCTCGCCGATATTTGGCCAATATTATAAGTAGTGCCGAAACCCCGGACCTTTAGATACAAAGATAACGGCTGATTCCAAGAATCAAGTTTTTTTCCATTCTTTTCTTTTCTTTACTTTCGCTCTTTTCACCTGCGAATTCGGACTTGTTTAGTGAAAATTTATGTTCATGTTCGTATTTAATTATCTTAAACAGATGGCAAAAAAGTATTACCCACCACTAGGGATGTGACATCGATGTCGATGTTTTGAAAACATCGATGTTTTTAAGCCGATGTTTTTTCAACATCGATGTTTTACTTTTGTCCCAATCTTTAATTTTTTTTTCCAAAAGTAACTAAATGAAAACAAAAAATTTACGGTATAAACAATTTCCTATCAACATCGATGTTCTTAAATATCGTTGCATACATTGCATTACCCAAAAAAAAACGATGTTTTTTTTAGTCACATTATTTGTTCCAACAACCATTTCTGACAAGTAGAACGGACCTTATGTTTCTGAAATAGATGTTCAAAAAAACAACATTGTATTGTATATTGGAAATGTATTGTAAACAACAATATTTTAAAACATCGATGTTTTTTGGGTAATGCATTGTATGCAACGATATTTTAAAACATCAATGTTTTTTGTAGTCGATGTACTATTCTTTCATACAAAAATCATTTCTGACTGGTCTGAGCATGCGTAGTCGTTGGAACAGACCTTATGTTTCTGAAATAGTAGTTCAAAAACATCGATGTATTTTTGGCAATGTATTGTAAGCAACGATTTTTAAAAACATCGATGATTTTTGTAGTCGATGTCGGATTCTTGCTTTCAAAAACCACTTCTGACAGGCGGTAAAATGCGTGATTGTTGGAACAGACCTTATGTTACTCAAATGGATGTTCAAAAATGTCGATGTATTTTGGGTAATGTATTGTAACGATATTTTAAAACATCGATGTTTTTTGTAGTTGATGTTCTATTCTTTGATTGGAAAAGCACTTCTGACTGGCCGGAGCATGCGTAGTCGTTGGAACAGACCTTATGTTACTGAAATGGTAAAAAAAAAAACATCGATGTTTTTTCGACATCGATGTTTTAGTATTAAACATCGATGTTTTTTTGTCGATGTCGCATCTCTACCCACCACCTACAGAGCCATGAGTGACTGAGATTGAATTAATATTATATTGAATTAATATTAATAACAACAGCAGAAAATCTCAAGAAAGTGGTATTAAATATGAAAATGAAAACACCGGTGTGACGGAACTGAAGCATTTGCTGAAGAGAGGCGATTGACTGATGGAAATAATAAGTATGAAGACTGCCACTAACCTGTTGGCCACATCGTGGATTCGAAGGCGCTAAGGAAGTTGTGATCTGATTAAAAAAGTCCATTCTTAAATAAATCAAGGTAGACTAGGGCATGTCTTGGGATACGGTGAAGGAGAAGATGAAAAATCTTCCAGATGTTCCAAGAAACAAAAAACAGACAATCCAGCGGTGAATATGCCAGAGAGCTCAACTTTGGTTTATCGCATTAAGGCGACAGAGATAATGTGCACGGGCAAGGTAAAAGCGTCGATGAATGTTGATAAAATCATAAAAGTGATGGTCACTTGATAGATGCTAGTGGCTGGGAGGAAGAGTCACTGGTGGAAACAGAACAGAGTTGACTATCACTGACCCAGGAACGCTCCTATACCAAAATTTATATTAATGGGATTTGTAAGGAGAATAAATTA
Organism: Halyomorpha halys; assembly: GCF_000696795.3. Classification (NCBI taxonomy): domain Eukaryota; kingdom Metazoa; phylum Arthropoda; class Insecta; order Hemiptera; family Pentatomidae; genus Halyomorpha; species Halyomorpha halys. The sequence continues at coordinate 488,765 of NW_027114287.1, read as the reverse complement.
CCCTTTTACTGGAGTCTGAATGTATCATTTTATATCCTTTTTTCTGTTGTTGTTTTTTTAAGATTAATATTAATTTTAAAAAATAATTCTGTACCGCTAGATGCAGAACTTGGTAAGGAAGTACTGTAACTATACCATCTACCGTTGGTCATGGAGGTGGTTTGGTCAGAATCATGCTCGAACAGCAGATTTTTATCCAATTAAGGGTACTAACTTTATGAGACTGGGTGGATACCGGCTCCAAAACCAACAGGGATGACTCAAAGCTACAGTTAAATAGAAAATAACTATCTGCCACTGCCAGATTCGAACAGGAGTCTTGGCTTTAGTAGAACAGTGTCTTAGTACAGAGCAACCTGCTCTAACCTTCTTATTATTTATTATTTCACTACAGTTACACCACAGTTCACAAATAATTACCAATAAATTATTTTTTGATATTTTACTAATTTATTTTTGGTAAGTGATTCATTAATACTTCAACGTCATAACCTTTAACTATATAATTTTTTCGAATTAATTTCATAATATTGGCCATTATAATTTATTTTATAATATTTAATATTATTATTATTATTTAACTATTTACCTTATTTGTGTGAGGTTTTATTTATTGATACTTCTATTTCGTCATCGTCTATACTGCAGTTGGTTTCTTCGTGATTAACAAAATCACTTATTATTATTTTAAGAATTTCTATTTATTTATCTGCGACATTAAGTTTGATCAACATTTGATCTGATTATTTATTAAATTACTTTAACTTTCGTTTAACTAACTGTTTATATATTTGATAGATAAGCTGTATTAAGCCTTCCTTAGAATCCCGTTCATCTTCTTCAATTTATGTTACTGAAGGAGTGGCTAAACGCTTTCTTTTATTGTTCTTGAGGCTTTGGAGGTGAGTCCAATGGGATTAGTTATGATTAGGGATAGGATTTTTATGTTTTCACATATTTTTACCTGATATCTTCAATTCCTTTCTAACTAACGATGTTTCAAGACATTTCCGGCCAAAAGAAGCCATTTTTATTTGCTGTAGGTGACATAGTAACATGATAAAAACATGTGGAGAATCTACCCACTGATAGAACCCCAATAACATTTCTAGAAAAGATCTCGAGGCCATCTTCTTTTCAAACGCCTAGGAGGATTATTAGGTAATGAAGGAGAAGCCAGGTTAGAAACAAGTGGATTTGGGTGGTTGAGAAGTTTATCATGGAAGGAATGGTATCTGGTTGTGGCCAAATCGGCAACATA
>NW_027114287.1:481222-486682 GCF_000696795.3 Halyomorpha halys | reverse complement strand
TTATGTAACTTTTTTTAAGTTATAAAATTGCTAATTAATTAGTAATTTATATTGTTGGATAATACATAATTTATAAATATTTATTTATTGTTATCGATTTACGTGTGTATGAGTGATAGTAAGGTGGCGAAATCCATTTAGGAGTAACCCAGGAATTGAAACTACCTGTTACTGATTGTACACAGGACATTCCTATCATATCTCATTATTTTTATTATTATTATTTTATGGGCAACAGGCTATGGAGGCCTAAGTCCTCGCGCGATGTATTTCTCAATATTAGGATGTAATATACCCAGTATTAGGAAATACATCGTGCGTTTCTTGACGTTTTATTTTTTCCTAGCGTGTGTTCGTCACGCCCACGCCTATATTTTGGTGAGTGCCACCCTTAGGCTAACGGGTCTCATAAATTCCTGGGCGGGGAGGAAGATTGTCAGTGAGTTTTGCATTATTTTTTGCTTGAAAAAAAGCCGGGATGGAACCGGGATTCGAACCGACAACCTGTGGATTGGTAGACTGGCGCGTAACTACGCAACTACCGCTGCCCCATATCTCATTATACCAAATATTAATTATCTGGAATCATAGAAAATTGCTAATTAATTAGTAATATTTTACAATTTATTAGCACATATTTTAGATTTTTTAGAACATAAAAATCCTATCCCTAGTTATGATTCATTTCGATTCTACAGTTGTGACACCATTCTTTAATAGATGTTATGTTCGACTGTTGAGTTTGTGATGCAGTAGTACAGTCATTGTTTACATACATTACACATGTATCATCAGTGTAAGTCGTTAGAAATGTTAAGGTTGGAATGTCAGCTGTATAAGCCGTATATTGGATGAGACCCAGGTACTTACTACCTTGAAGAACACCAGCAGGCTGAGAAAAGATAGATGAGTAGTCTAGGTTATGATTAACTTCAAATGTTCTATCAGAGATTTAGGAACGGTTTAATAGGAAATAAGTAGAGGATTTTATACGAAGTTTATTGAGCAATTCTTGCTACCAGACTGCCAAATGTTAATCTGCTAAACAAAACCCACTAGAGATACGTAGACTACATTAACTATATCTAGTACACGGTTATGGACTTTTAAAAGCACTTTTGAAATTAAAAAGTTGAAGATGCTTGTAGCCTCAATGCGCTATCATCTGAGGTAATGAGGTTAAATGAGCCAGGCGCCTCGGCTCTTGTTGGTTTGATAGGCTTCAGCTTAGCTCAAGTGCACTTTGAAAGCTCTTTCTCTTTAAACTGCCCTCAACGGATCGATAGGTCTCTGTCGAGAGCTTCATTATCGAGATTTAAATCGAAAAAAAGGAGACAAATTCCAGAGGTAAGTATCCACAGACTATTTAAACTATTTGTAGTTGTTCACTATCGCGCCTCTAAAAAAGACAATTACTTCTTAACCAGATTATAGGTGAATAATTATATTGGTTAGTTTATAATATTAAGCAACTAAATTTAATAATCCTTTATGCTGGAAGAGTCTTATGGAATTAAAAGGATTTAGTGAATGACATAAATTCTTCCTTATTAAAAAACAATAGTTTATTTCATATTATCAGCAACGTTTCGAGAGATTTCCCCCATCTTCAGGCTGTTGTAACATAGTCATGCTGCAGCACAATTCGTAGATTTTGCAAGAATTTTGTATTAATATCATTCATATGGTCTTCATTCATAACCATATTGTTTTTCTAAATTTAATAATCCTTTATGCTGGAAGAGTCTTATGGAATTAAAAGAATTTAGTGAATGACATAAATTCTTCCTTATTAAAAAACAATAGTTTATTATATTAAATTTAGAAAAACAATATGGTTATGAATGAAGACCATATGAATGATATTAATACAAAATTCTTGCAAAATCTACGAATTGTGCTACAGCATGACTATGTTACAGCAGCCTGAAGATGGGGGAAATCTCCCGAAACGTTGCTGATGATATTAAATAAACTATTGTTTTTTAATAAGGAAGAATTTATGTCATTCACTAAATCCTTTTAATTTTATTAACCAACATTTTTCGGCAGCAGTTACGTACTACGTTTACTTCTTCTAACTTATAAATATCGATATTTAATACATCTTCTGTTTTTTTCGACCGATATTCTGCCCTGATCCTTGTTTTTTTCCACTATGAAACACTACTGTCTGACCATTTTCTTAATATTAGATATTTTATATTTATAACATCATTGTACTTTATTACCAGAAACTCTATAAAGGAAACATTTATTTTATATTTACTTAATGGTTGATATACATTTTAATTTTTTAATTAATATTTCAAAAAGTACTTACTTTTTTTTGGTAATGTACCTAGGATACATAGGACGTCGTTACAATCGTTTAAGGAATAGATATAAAATGTTTTTAATAGTAATAATAATCTTTATTTATTCTGGGATTGATCCCTTTAGAATTAGATCAAAATTAGGCTTTAGAGCCTTAGAGTAAATTACAAAATAGAGATGAAATTACAAGATGTCATAAAATAATACAGTGAATTTAAAATATATACGATTGGAGAAGTTTGTAGGGGGGTGCGGTCAGCAAAGAACAACATAAATAAACAAAACCATATTTATTTATTTTATGCCAACGTTTCGACTTGAGTTTCAGGTCTTCATCAGGGCTATAGAACAAAAGAGATAACAACAACATTTAGAGCAACATACAATTGAAAAGGAATAGTATACAAATAAATTTAAAATTATACAAAATTTCTTTGTATACTATTTCTTTTCAATTGTATGTTGCTCTAAATGTTGTTGTTATCTCTTTTCTCTATAGCCCTGATGAAGACCTGAAACTCAGGTCGAAACGTCGGCATAAAATAAATAAATATGTTTATTAATGTTGTTCTTTGCTGACCGCACCCCCCGACGAACTTCTCCAATCATTAATCTACGGTCAACTATCTACACCTCATTTAAAAATATAGAATTAAACAACCATAATTAACAGAATATGTAAAATAATGATAAAACAAATAAAATGAAACCGCTTGTCATATCATAAAACATAAGATGACTTCTGATAGTAAATAAAAGGAAAAAAAATGATAAAAAATCAAATACAATTAAACTAAAAAGTAATAAATGAAAAGATATAATTTCTGCTATTGTACATATTTACAGAAAATATATAAAGCTTTTTTGAAACTTTCAATTGTTATTTTTCGGAATTGGGTGGACAGAAGGTAGTCGAAGATAAGGGATTTGAAGATTGGAAGGGTGTTAGAATTACGAATAAAGGAGGGAATAGAATTCCATAGGGAAGAGGAACGGATAAGGAAAGATCTACCAAAGGCTGCGGTTCGATGGGCAGTTACATATAAGTCTGAAGGTCATGAGCGGGTATTGCGGGAGCGCACTGAGTTTTTATTGACAAACCGCATCTAATCTCTCTCCATATTAAAAATAAATTAAATTCTGCTCTATTTCTATTTATTTTAAGGTCCTAATTTTCCCTTAGGTATAATTCTGAGGTTTGACATTCAACTCTTAATCTACTCTTTGGATGTAAATCCAAAGATTCTCCTGCATTTATTGGGGTGGACTTGATTAGATTGTTTCCTTTAAATGGTTTTCTAACAAGAATTTTTTCTTAGGTTAATTCAATATATTATATTACTTGCCCTCATGAATTTCCCTATGCAGGGAAAAATTCGTTGTTAAATGGGCGGTTTGTTCATTTTTAAATGTTTTGTACATTCTAGTCAAGAAGTAATTGGTCCCACCATTTATGGAGGAGTGAAAGTAAATAATAATCAAACTATTTATCAATTATGATAAAAAATCCCTTTTATCCCCAGAGGAGTGGCCCTCCCCGTTCTTTGTACCCCCCGGCCAACTGCTCCAGGGCCAATATTGTAACCCCTTCAGCGGACCCAGCCCAACCCTTATAATGCCATGTGGCAAAGGAAGGACACCAATTACGTATGTATATAATAAGATATGTGTTAATAATGTTATTTATCTATTTAATAAAGGATGTAAGAAGAAAAAACAAAAAAAATTATAATAAAAAATATCTATATAGTCTCACACTTTTTATTTTCTTTTAAATAAATTAAATTGAATTAAAAAAATAAATTAATTAAATAATAAAAAAACACTTATCCCAACATGTTTATATGTAGAATATTTATATACTCTGCCTTAGGATTCCTGCATCCACTCTATCGGAATCCACTCCTATCTGCTGTCAATTTAACTATATATGGTAGTGTATTTATGTCCAGTCATGGATTGTTGTGTACGTTGTGTATTGTAGCACCACAATGTATTTGGGCAGCATGGCCAAACAAATCATTTCTCTCTCCAAAAATATAAAATTATAAGTGCCCTAGACCCCAAACAACAAGTCTGTCCAAGGTCTGAAAGAAAGTTTTAATGTTCTGAAATTCAGAATTTTAGAAAAAATAATAACTTTTAATTAAAAGAAAATAGTTTAAAGATTAATTAAAAAAACTAGTTGAAGAACTAACAAGGCACTGCACTGACACAGCGATATATATATATATATATATAATGTAAAACCATTTTAACCGAAATCCCCGATCTCTGGCCCCTAAAGTGTAAATTACCCCAAAATCGGGTAAAAATACCCTCTACCCAGTACCACTCCTATCAGCTGTCAATTTGACTATCTAGTGCTGCCAAGTGACAAGTATTGAAACTATTGCTCCGATGTACAACAGAAGCGCATTGTGTAAACTGAGTTATTCCACTCCTACTTAAACAATAGATAAATTAAATAAATTCTATGGTAATTGATTGTCGACTGAGGATTAAGTGCCATTTTGTATTCTATGACAGTAAATTAGCCAAAGAAGAAAGAAGAAAAGACATCAATCAATCAAGGAGGGAATAATTTAACAATTTATCCTAAAATATCGCTGATCTCAACTCAATGAGGCAATATTTCACTGAGAGCCATTCAGCTTAGATTTATCCTTCAACAGAACTTATCCACAACTTTTGACAGCCCTCCTTGGTCGGAACGGATTAATTCGATTCTAGCTTTGTCGGCTTTTATTTATTCTTTAATCCTCACACTCTTTTTGCTTTAATGGTATCAAAAAGACCTTTCCATACTAGCCACGTATCAAAATACATTTGTTCAAATACCACGAACAAGTTAAGAGGGAAGTAGTTACTTATAATAGAAAAAAACAATGCAAACTTCTTATTTAAATTTCTTTTTATTTTCACAGACCTATATATGGAATATGATTCAATGTACAATATTAAACTCGACAAACTATACAATTTATTGAGGAGAAGATGGTTGGGGGTGCGGTCAATGAAACACAAATAAGTGTGATTAACTTATTTTAATGTGCCGACGTTTCGGCTAGAGTTTCTAGCCTTCTTCAGGGCTAAAAACAAAACAAGATAACAACCACAGTAAGTATAGAAAAATAAAAAAAT
>NW_027114287.1:474070-481172 GCF_000696795.3 Halyomorpha halys | reverse complement strand
AAATATAAAAAGAAAGTATAAACAAAATAATTTTACACATACAATGAATAGTTTTACAAAATAGAATTAATAAAATTAAGTGATGAGAGAAGCGGGAAATAAAATGTAGACATAGGTAATTGAAAAAGCGGGTACAATAACTTACTTAAGGAAATGAAATAAAATTAAAGTTATATAATCCAAAGAAGTATGAACATATTAGTATTATTAATTTAAAATTTAAATATGAAAAGAAAATGAAAATTGAGATCATCTACTTTTTCAATTACCTATGTCTACATTTTATTTCCCGCTTCTCTCATCACTTCATTTTATTAATTCTATTTTGTAAAACTATTCATTGTAAATGCAATCTTTGTGGAACGAAAGTCTACCGAGTAAACTTAAAATTGTTAAAAAGTACGTCAAGCCCTGGGGTACCTCCAACAGTAAATGCCACAGACAAGATTTTGGATTGAACAAGCTTAGAAGAGGTCACACGAGGCTCACTCACTCCTATCTCATCTCAAAACAAACCCCTCTGAAATTTATTTTAACAGAAATGTTTCAAAACCTCTTAGAGAAGATGATAAAATAATAAAATTAGTATTTAAGTTTTTTTAAAATAATAGGTTTACTGGCACTAATATAAAATCGAAAATGTATCCGGAACACCCAAAAATGCATCCATATCTATCTCAACACTCTACAAGACCTGGGTATGTCAATTATATTAAAAAAGGTTCCTAGTCACATAGGAATTTCAGGGAAGGAACTGGCTTATTGAGGTGCAAGTGAAGCACTCGCGTTCACAGAGCGGGGTAAAGCAATTTTAACTACATAAGAAATTATTAAACCCCTCCAAAAGGAAATCAAAGATTAAATGCAATCATTGTGAAACGAAAGTCTACAGAGTAAACTTAAAATTATTGAAAAGTACGTCAAGCCCTGGGTTACCTCCAGCCTTAAATGCCACAGACAAGATTTCGTACTGAACAAGCTTAGAAGAGGTCACACGAAGCTCACTCACTCCTATCTCATCTCAAAACAAACCCATCTGAAATTTATTTTAACAAAAATTTGACAATTAACGATATATTTTCCTATTTCTCGTCACACTTCAATAGCTTAGGATATTTAAAAAACCCTTTGAGCAGCTGATAAAACATTAAATAAGCATTTCAGTTTTTAAAAATAATAGATTTACTGGCACTAATATAAAATCTAAAATAATAATAAAATAAAACAAATGCCTGCAAAATTAAATAAGAAATAAATGATGTTGATGACCAATTGGTGTTTAGAGCCATTAAATAAAAACAAAAAAAGTCTTACAAATGGTGTGTGTGTGAGTTCAAAAACGAAATCTTGTGAGGAAATAAAATAACTTATTCAGGGCATGTCTATACCAGAAATGTTGTATCAACTTTTTCGCTAAAATCGATCGGCCAGAAGTGTCTAGATAATGCAAACAACAGTTCTAACGATTTTCATTGAACTGGGTAAATCTTCAATTATGAGTTAATAGTTGGTCTAGTATTTATATAATGGGGAGAAGATCGAAAGGGGTGCGGTCAATAAAGAACACAAATAAGTAAAAAAATATTTTTTAGTCCCAACATATCGGCCAGAAATTCAAGCCTTCATCAGGGCACAAAGCCAAGAGAACCAGAGATGAGGGCTTGAAATGTGAGCCGAACGTTGGCACTAATTAATAAGTTTTACTTATTTGTGTCCATCAGTAACCGTACCCCTAAACATCTTCTCATCATAAGTGATCTTTAATATCAGCTGAGTCCTCATTCGAATATCCTAACAGAGCTGAAATGAAGATTTAAAAAAAAAAATCATGCCCTGAATTACTTTTAATATTAAGAAGAAGATGGTCGGAGGGCAGTCAGGAAAAAAAATACAAAAACAAATTAACAAAAACTTATTTATTTTTGCCGACGTTTCGGCATGAACTTCAAACCTTTCTCAGGGTGATCCGGCAGAGATTCTGTATCTAGACCATGTTTTGTTTATATTTTTTTTAAATTTTGACTGATAGATCCCTCGACCATCTTCTTCTCTTGTTAATCTACGGTCAACTATTAACAAATCATTACTTTTAATTTTTCTCATTTGAAATAATTTACAATATGATAACCGACGAGAGTTGGATAAAAATAAACTAGGAAAGTATTTGTATTTATTGTTCTTGAATTTTTTTTTTAATAATTTATTTATTGTTATTTACAACTGTATACACACATATACAACAAGTAAATTTGCTGTAGGTGACATAGTGACATGATACAAACATGTGGAGAATCTACCCACTGATAGAACTCCAATAACATTTTTAGAAGAGAAGATCTCGAGGCCATCTTCTTTTCGGACGCCTAGGAGGATTATTAGGTAATGAAGCAGAAGCCAGGTTAGAAACAAGTGGATTTGGATGGTTGAGAAGTTTATTATGGAAGGAACGGTATCTGGTTCTGGCCAAATCGGAGACATATGGAACATTGAGGTCCTGGTGGATGACTTGATTTGTGACAAAGGATAAGGGATTTTACGAAGGATTTTGGACTGTAAGGATTGGATTCTGGAGGAATTTGATGGTATAGTGGAGCCCCAAAGCTCAACTCCGTATGCCCAGATAGGCCTTATAATAGTCATGTAGATCAGTCTTTTGTAATGGATTGGCAATTTAGACCGTTTGTCTAGTAAATGTGGCGTATAATTTAAATAATTTTTGTATACACTATTATATAATATAGAATACAAAGAAAGAACATAAAACAAAACAAGAAGAAGTTATCATGACAAGTTGTAAAGTTGCCATGGATACGATATTTATTTTAAAAATGGTTCATTCATGAATGAGGGTCGTATCCATTGCAATTATAGCCATTAGTTTCAACAATAGCCAATTTTTACCCAACTCTGCCAGAAATACTACGGTTTGACTAAAGATAACGAAACCGTAATGTATGATTAAAGATTAGATGATTAATGAGATGTTTTTTTTAATAAATAAAAAAATTAAAGGTACTTTGGTAGTGGGTAGCTCGTTGGTAAGGAAATGGGCTACTAACTCCAAGGACACGGGTTAGAATCCGGCTGTGAGAGATAATTATTATCTGTTACGTGTAGTCGTCGAGACAGCTCTGTGAGTTGAGAAGCCCTCCCTGGTCCACCTAGCCTTATAAATTGGGTACCCTTAGTTGGGTAAAAATCTGGTGGTCGAGCGTGATTCTGACCAAATCACCTCCTTGCACAACCGTTGGTCTAGTAACAGTACTTCTTTACAAAGTACTGAACCCCTGACCCTTAATGGGTTGTAGCAGTACATATTAATTTTAAAAGTACTTTAAGAGAAGAATTTTATAAAAATTATCATTTTGGCCCATCAAAGCTATTTCAATTAGGATAAAACTTATTGGATTTTACAAATCACCTAATTTTACCTCGAGTTACCGAGCTAGGCTGTTCATAGGCACACAGAAATTTTGTGAGACTTGGTATAATTTAAATAATTTGTGTATACACTATTATATTATATAGAATACAAAGAAAGAACATAAAACAAAACAAGAAGAAGTAAGATAAAATAAAAATATATTTTTTTCTTTTACAATTTTTTTTTATTTTAGGGTATTACTATACAAAACAATAAAGCTGCAAAACATTGATTCAATATAGCCAATTCCATTATCTTTCAGAAAGACGAAAGAAGAAACTTGCTAGAGCACAAATAAACCCAAAAATTATTTAAAATGTTATAATATTTCTAACGTCTTGTGATTTTCATAACACCTTGCCGGCAATATTGCCTGATATACACGACAAAGTAATCTGTAAATATAATTTGAGTATGAATATGTAGAATCAACTTAAAACTTGTAATAATGTAACTCATAGATAATTTTAAGGCCAAACCTTTCGATGTGCGCAAGAGCGACGCCAAACATTGTCGATAAGAGCGCTATCTGTCCGGAGCTGGGGATATGTAAAGGAGATAACAATATTGCATTAGGTGATGCTCAAATAAAAGTTTGAGTGGCCATATTTACCACAGACACTCACTATCCACTCTCAGTAACCAACAGAATTAATTTGAGTGATACAACATCCATGTAGGAGCTTAGTCATACAGTTAATGGGATTGTGACAATAAATGACGACTAATTTTTTATCATTCAACCAACCTCACTCAATTCATTAAAATTTGGAATATACTTTACCAAGCGATTCCATAGGTATAATAGAAACCTAATTATAAGAAATAAACTATATTTTTATCATTTATTTATTAGATGAACCTTGCTTCCTCTTCCATTCCTGGCAATCCTCCAAGGCGCCTGAAAAGAAGATGGCCTCGTGACCTTATATTGTAAACTGTTTTTAGAGTTCTACTACTGGGTGGTTTCTCTACATCCTGTATCATATCATTATGTCATTATGATCAAATTTACTGGTTGTATTTTTTTATACAGTTGTAAATATCAACAAATAAATTTTAAAAAAAATTATTAGATATATATTTTACAAATAATTTCGCCAACTACTGATTTTTAACGGGTTCAGATGCGTAAAGAATTCGGAATGGAAAGAGGTATATCTATTTCGGGGTATATCTTTATCGGATTACTTTAAACTCAATATTAAGTGATGCGCGTAACGCACCATATTTATGTCCTTATTTTATTCTCCCTTATTCAGCTGTGCCATAGATATCCCGACTATAACCGAACCCAAGGACCGAGAGGATTCGATATATCATCCTAACTTGCTTATCTCTGTGAGGTGAAGGTCGATCTGATATCTGCAAGGGTCAGCCTTAAAAAAGATTACTTCCATTAGCGGAGGCCGATAAGAAATCTTTAAAAAAATATATCTTTTCGATAAACTATTAATACCTCTGTTATACAGGGTTATCCCCCCTCCCCTTTCCCCGCCGTTTCCTCCACAATTATATTGCATTAGTGTTAGTATTGCAGAATTTATAGTATATCCTACAATTTTTTTTTCCGAGAGTTTTTACACATACCTCCCAAGGATTTTTCCAGTAAAGAATGTAGGTAAACCTCAATAGGTTAATAATAACAATTTATTATTATTATATACTATAAATATTTTTCAGGATTGTAAAACAACATACGCTGATGACACATGTATACTTGCTGTAAACAACGACCCAACTAATGCATCACAAACACTACAGGCACACATAACATCTATTGAAGAATGGTGTCAAAACTGGAGAATCAAAATAAATCATGACAAATCCCACCAGATCACCTTTACTCTCCGTCGTAAACCTCTGCCCTCCTGTCCTACAGTATCCTTTCTAAATACACCACTAATGCCTGTTGAACAGAATCGATACTTAGGACTCTTGACAAATGCTCTAAACTTCCCATTCACTACAAAAAATTAGTATACACTACAATAATCAGACCAATTTGGACATATGGAATTGAGCTCTGGGACTCCACCAAACCATCAAATTCTTCCCTCATCCAATCATTACAATCCAAAATCCTACGTAAAATCCTTGATGCTCCTTATTAGGTCACAAAGAAACTCATTTACAAAGACCTTAACATCCCATTCGTTGCAGATTTGACCCAAAACAGATATGCGTCTTTTCATTCCAAACTCCTTGACCATCCTAACCCATTAATTCTTAATCTTTCATCCTTAACAATCCCTGATAATCCTCCGAGGCGTCTGAAAAGAAGATGGCCACGGGACCTTCTAATTTAAATTAATGTTTGAAGTACCATCAATGGGTGGTTCCTTACCAAAATATTCAAGTGTATATGAAACATACTATATATTTACCTATTGTATTATTTTGTACAGTTGTAAATTACATTAAATAAATAATTAAAAAAAAAAAAGTATTGTAAAATGTATCCACGGCCCTCCTCATTGGACTGGGCGTGATTACATGAAGCTATTGTTATGACGTCATTCATCCTGGAAGACTATGTTGTACTGATTGTCTATTCTTCTCAGCTTATCCCGCCTCCTCGCTGGCGGTAATCCTACAATTGTTCTAGTATTTACAGGAAAAATAATCGATTTTTAAAAACTTAAACGAGTGTCAAACAGATAACATATAATTTTTATTTTTCAAGGAAAATTAACCTTTCGCTCAAAATAATTATAACTAGAGGCCGGAATTGCGTGCAGTAAAAAAAAATAAGTTTTCAAGTAAAACCCAAAATCTTTTAGTAAAAACCAAAAGTGTATATTAAACACCCAAGTCCTTTAATAATTACCTTTACTGTTTAAATTATACAGAATACAAAGCTTATCAAACCTTGTTTGAATCAAATTAAACTTGCATATTAAAAAATATTCTCTACATTTATGCAAACATAAGTAAAAAAACTAAACTTCTCTGATTAAAAAACGTACATCTTTTCCACAATTGAATAGTTGAAATTCCATTTTAAATTTCTTAAAACTACCTTAGTTTTAACTGTAAAATATGATAGGCGCTTTGTATAAAAAATTTTTCAATATATTCATTCAAGCAAAAATTCGTTTTTAATTTCCTCTATAATTTTACAAAGCATATCCCTTCCCATAGTTTTGCAACTGTGCGTTCACATACCAATATACTCAAATTAGTACCATTAACTCAAATTACCAGTTTCCTTAAATGAAAATACAAAAATATAACAGTTCACTAGAATTTGTATTCTCCTTTTAACAAAGTATGAAGACGAAGGGGATGTGCACCAAGAGGGAGAACATCTCAAAAAGTAAAGTCTGTCTGTGTTTACCGAACAATCACCAAAGCGCTCGTTACTGAAACAAGCGGTAACTCTCGGAATGCAGGATCGAAGCGTACGCCATATTCTCCATTTGGATCTAAAAATATCTCTTTACAAGATTTGCAAGATCCTTTTGGGGACGTTCATTGCGAGTCAGTTAAAAAAGCAAACAGTAAGTTCGCTGAGCCGTTCACAAGGCCAGGACGAATATTTCACCAAAATGGCACGACACGGCATGTTGGCTAATGAAAACTGGAAGATTCGAGCTACCTAACGAGCTTCCCCCCCTCCCACACCTCTGAGATATTTCTTCTCTCTCTCTCTCTCTCTCTCTCTCTCTCTCTCTC
>NW_027114287.1:468446-473702 GCF_000696795.3 Halyomorpha halys | reverse complement strand
TTTTTTTAATTTTAATGTATATGAGATCATTCATCACTATTACCTATTGCCCACAACTGTGTGGCAGATTGTAATATCTATCAATAAATAAATCTATCAATCAAATTAAAAAAAAAAGAATTATAGTGTTGTGACACAATAAATATCATTATGAAGAAACAAAGGAGCATTTTGCAGACAATTCAAATTGCCTTCAAAATTTTGGTTTGTTACATACCTGTCACTAGCCACTGTATTTATATTTCGTATATAGAAGTAACGAACTTAATAATAATTGATAAAGGAAAAAGTTCAGGGGACCAGAGATAAAATTCCAATGCTATCACTCCCTGGATAATCGATTGAGCCCAATAAAGTTGGAAGCAACATCTGCCCTTTCCCGCTCCAATGTCAACAAATCTTAACCGAAAAACTTGATAGGCTTCCCTCTTGCGAGGATTAAGAGGCTTAGGGAAGAATGGATATGGATACAAAAATGTATATTTACACGACCTAGCTAAAGAAAATCATGTTTACGTATTTTAATAAAATCAAGTGTGGTCCGTATCACACATGCGCAAACCCCAGCATACTACACCACTGCTGCCGCGCATCGTATGCCAGAAGTAGCAAGGGAGGGGGATTTAAAAAAAAAATTTTTTTTGAAAAAATAAAAAAAGATCCGTATCACACAAATTTCATTTACCAACCTACTCAGAGTTGGAATCAATCCACGCTCGTTTTAAAGAAGATATTTCTACATTGTTCACTGTTGCAATATTTTTCCTTACTAATTTTCAGGATGAGCAAATCAGTTGCCAGATTAGTCTTATTTCATGAAATTCGCCATTTCCCATTACCTTATTGGACTTTTTATGACGATATCGACTTTATGTAACCATGTATGGAGCTTGATCGATTACAAAAATACATGATTATCTCCTTAAATAATGTCCGTTTATTCATATAGAATTTTTTTCTTGTTTTGAGATCCTTATTTCATATTATCAGTTAGAACACTTAAGCCTAAAAAAAAACTTGGTATATTTTACCCAACACAGGATCCGTGAAATCTGATGTATTTCAAACTTCGAAATACCTCCCCCCCTCTCACCAAAAATATATCACTAATTTTAACTATTTTGATTCGTAAATAAATAATTTAATCCAATGAATTTATACACACAATTATTTTTCTAAGCATCCTTATTTTTGAACTTTTTATGTAGTATACACTTATCTCTACGAAACTCATCAAAATGATGGTCTAGCTGATTTCGTAAATTATGGTTGCTTAGTTCGTAAAATCATTCCTTCAATTACTAATGAAATATTGAAAAAAATCTTTACTAACATGTCTGCAATTCATTATCTCAATCGGGCCTCGATAATAAAGTAAAGTAGAATATATGTCTGAGTGCTATATATTATTTTCGAATTCAACGAAACCCCTTTTGCTTATCGCCGAAGAAACAAAAGACGATCGTTAGTAAGATTGCTGCAGCGACAGTGTAAGAAAGTTTTTTAAAGACAGTGTGCAAAATTTTCAATTATTGTTAACAGTCTCCGCTTATTGTATTGTCTACACATTGTGTCTCTTTTCTGCTTATACATTTTAATTTTGCTTGTACTAAAAATACTAGTAATTAAACTTTATATTTTATTTGTCAACATATTCAATTAACCTAGACATTCTTTATTAATTCTTATTAAATAACATTTTGTTCAACCAAGGACGATTTTAATTTTAATTTAAAAGCCTCACGTTTATCACTAATAAAGTTGCAGGCTTTTCTGCTATAGTTTAACATATAGTCAATTAACTTATTGTCCACTATTTCATTTAAAATTAATTCTTTTATTTTCAAAGTTCATTATACTACTATCAAGTAACTTTAGTATGTGTTGATAAGTTAGTTAATAGTAGTATAGTAAAATTGGCTAATAAAATAATTAATATTAAATGAAATAGTGGAAAAATATTGACTATATATAATATTTTTAAAAAAAACACAAATATATTAACAATAAGGTAATTGAATTTGGCACATATATTTTTATTTTGAACAATCCTCTGCTATATATCGGTATTTTGACAACCCTGGGTATTATTAAGGTGTTTCGTCATCTGCCCCTATACCTGGTCAGGGTATCCTTCTGCGAACCTTTTAGCGTCCCCGGATATGAAAACATCTGTATTAAGTTTGTGACATTACCAGAGGCCCCTGAGAAAATTAGATGGGCTAACCTTTAAGTGTTCTAACAAAAATGACAGGTTTGACGAGGGATCGGAATCAAATTAAGCAGCTGCAGGCCCTTCCTGGACATGTCAAACTTTTTTACACATTCTCGGCCCTGAGGAGGGGAACGCCCAATCAGAGAAGAGATTTGAAAATAAGTTAACGCCCCAAAAGGGAAGTGGGAGAAAAATACAGAGAAAATTTAGAATAGGAGACGGACACACTCAATAGGAAGACTTAGACGGAGGAGGACCACAGTCAAGAGGCAGGCTTAGATGATGCACTTCGACCAGACGAAGTCGTGAGAAGGGCCACGAGACCTGGACATCCCTTATGAAACAGAAGACACCTACAGCACTACATCCCACGGCATCAGCAGCTATAAGTATAAATTAACTAATAAGTAATAATGTAATAATCTATATTTTATGGCAATCTTTATCTAAATCATTTGAATAATTTTAATCCTAATAACAAATTGTAAATAAATACTTAGTTTCTTTTTGTAGTTTATATAGTATTATATAACCTAATATACCCCACTCTTTATTATACTATATAATTAATGGTAACAACATTTTATAAATATAAAGGTATTTAATTGGTAAACTGGTAAACACACAAACAGCCTTTGGAAAGGAATCCAATTATAATAATAGTTTTTTAGGACTCAATTTATAATTAATTAATTAACTTATTTTTGGATAATTGCCTTCAGCGATTATCCTGGCATCCCGAGTAAATCTGTCCATAGTACATAGCACCTCCTTTTCTAGCAATGTGTAAAATTAGAAGATATTGAATAAAATTATTAACGTAAATGAGGATTGTTCTGAGCCTATCTAAGAAGATCAGTATGCATTGTCATTAATGAACTTTTTTTGTTATTTAAACGTGAAGCCTAATATTGTTCAAAACTCAGACTAAATTCCAATAAGTAAATTTTAAGATCGATTTTAGAAATTTCATATTTTTTTCACACTTTGATTTGACGGTTGCTCGTAGTAATAGTTATCTAAGAAACGCCAATAAACCAAGATTACCAAAGCCATTAAATGTTCCTTTAAATATAATATTCAATATTCCGACAACACCTCTCTAAAACCTTTATTCCACATCCTGATATCCTTAACCCAACTCATCTTGAATGTATTGAAGCAGAACTAAATATTCCACTCCAAATGACCCTTCCACCTAAAGCATTTCATCCATCAGAAATATCCAGTATCGTTCAGAGATTACCTAACCGCAAACCTTCTGAATATGACCTAATAACATCCCATAACCTAAATCTTCTTCCTAGAAAAGCCATCCTATTCCTCACCTACATATATAACGCCGTTCTCCGTTCCATATATTTCGCTGACCCATAGAAATTATCTATAGTTAAAATGATACCCAAACCCCATAAGCCAGCAGAATACTCATCCTCCTACCGTTCTATCTCTCTATTACCTATCATGGGCAAAATCCTCAAAAAAAACTTATTTTGAAACGCATATACCCTAGCCTAGATTCCAATCATATAATACCAGATCACCAATTTGGATTCCGGACCTCTTGTTCCACTATCCAGCAATGTCATCATGTGGTGGAAGTTGTCTCGCCTTCTTTAGAGCGCAGAATGTACTGCGTGAGAGTCTTTTTCGATATAGCAGGCTTTTGATCGAGTCTGGCACCCGGGACTGCTTTATAAACTCCGTAAATTCCTACATCCTACATACTTTCTCATTATTCGTTCCTTTCTCACTGACAGATTATTTAAAGTAAACCACAATGGTTCCTATTCATCCCTCTTCTTTCAGTCCGCTGGTGTTCCTCAGGAAACTATCCTCGGTCCCATCCTCTACACAAACTATACTGCAGACATCCCAATCAATCCTAACATTGCTCACCACGTATGCCGATGACAGATGTGTGCTCGCTGTTAATAATAACCCTTTAATTGCATCCCAAACTCTCCAATCCCATATGAATGCTGTCGTAATTGGATTTAAATAAATTCGAACAAATCCCATCAAATTACCTTTACCCTACGTCGTAAACATACTGAATGCCCTGCAGTATATTTCAATAATGTTGCTCTTACCCCTGTTGAACAGATCCGCTACCTTGGACTGCATCTGGACAAACGACTAGCCTGGAATCCTCACACAAGACTGAAAAGACAGGAAACTGCACGTCGATTTTGACTATTACAGCACTTACTGGACCAACAGTCCAAACTTCCAATTCATTACAAAAGACTGATTTACATGACAATTATAAGGCCTATCTGGGCATACGGAGTTGAGCTCTGGGGCTCCACTAAACCTTCAAATTCCTCTCGTATCCAAACCTTACAATCCAAAGTCCTTCGTAAAATCCTAAATGCTCCCTACTTTGTCCGAAATAAAATCATCAAAGACCTTAATGTTCCATTTGTAACCGATCTAGCCCGAACCAGATATCAATCCTTCCATTACAAACTCCCTAATGAGTCAAAGTTAATTATTATTTTCTAATCTTGCTTCCTCTTTTTGTTCCGGACAATACTCCGAGGCGTTTGAAAAGAAGATGGTCTGGAGACCTTATATTGTAAATATGTTTTTAGAGTGCTACCAATGGGTAGTTTCTCTACATGTTTTTACCATACTATTATGATTTCCTCAAATTTACTTGATGAATTTTATGTACAGTTGTAAATATAAATAAATAAATATATATGTAATATTCATAAAAATAAAAAAAAAATATCTGAAAAAATGTGGAGCTAATCCTAATTATGTAATATTAAAACGACTAATTGAAATCGGAATTGGTATTTGAAGAGAATAATTACATAATGGAAAATGGTGATGGGGGTACGATAGGGTTGATTAATGTTTGTTCGATAAAGTTCTATCAGAGGTAAATACATTACAATCTTATTTACCCTCCCTCTGATTGCTGCTTCATTATTTTTCATTCCAAATATCCCATCAGGAACAACGATTATTCGCATAACATTAATGGAACTAAGAAAAATAAATTCAAATACATACTGCAAATATATATA
>NW_027114287.1:465932-467653 GCF_000696795.3 Halyomorpha halys | reverse complement strand
TATGTCTCATAGTAAATTAAGATTGTCCCTGAAGATGGCCGAATTGGCCGAAACGTTGGACGTGTAAATGAAATAAATGTTTTGAGACTATAATTTGGATAGTGTTTTTGAATTATTTAGTAAAAAATTGCCAGTCTCAAGAAAGAAATTTAAAGATTATAAATAAATACTATTTTCGTTTTTATTTCTCTCATATCTACTTTTACGTGTTATTACGTCTCCTTTACATTTAAAATCTAGTAGTTGGTGTATTTTTTTTTTATCCTTATGTTTATTTTAAAAACAAATTATCTTGAGATAAGAACATGTGGTGTTATCACAAGTCATATTAAATGCTATAAATCTATTGATATTAGTTTTAAAACAATTACTAACTATTGTAATAGACGAGACAGAAGAATTAGTGATGGCAGCGCATGCGCGGGAGGTATCGGGCAGAGAGGGAGAGAAAAATCATATTTTCTGTTGTCGGTTTTTTTTTAATGAATGGACATTGATGTAAAGCTAGTGTATTGTTTGGTTTCTCTGTGAGCTGAGTTATGTTTAAAAACTTTGTATTGAGAAGTGATCTTTCTCTCTCTCTGCCACGACCAGCTGAGTGCAAGTACTAAACCTTTGGACATAGATAATAATTGTATGTATTTTAATTGTAGGTTAGGTTATAAGTTAGTAATAAGTACATAGATATAATTAGGATAAGTTAGAATAGGGCCTTTGTTAGTTAAGATTGTTCTTTTAATTTTACAATTAGGTTAAGTAAATCTGTATTTGAATAAACATAAAAAACACATGTTTCTTGTTGTGGATATGTGAGTTTAAAAAAAATTAATTAACCTTGTAATTTGAATACATTACACTATTTAAGCTTTTGAAGCCTAAGTATATTTTTTTAGAAAAAGAGAATAGGTTTTGCTGCTCTGCTATATTGGGTAGCTAAATACATAGCTATACATACGTACATAGACTAAATACATAGACCGAGCTAATTGTTTTAATTCTAATCATATACAGGCATAATATAATAAATTTAAAATATATAATAGTAATACATATTTTTATGTTTCTTTATTTTCATTAATTTTTCATCCTTTTTTTATTCATTTTTTCCCATTATATATCCATATCTAAATACAATATTCTCCTTTAAACCCAATGTATCTTCCTGCTTTATTTTCCTTTTTTAACGCATATAAAACATAAAATTATGAGAAGATTGTTGACCCTATATAATAATATAATATATAAGAAGAAGATGGTTAGAGGTGCACTAAAATGCTATTTGTTTAATTGATATATCATTAAAATTGATTATCATTAAAATTTGATTTCTTATGGCCATTTATACAAGTTTCAGTGCACTTAAATTATTGCTATTACTTTGGTGATTTGAACAGCATTAAGTGGACATAACAATTAAAATAAAATTTGGAAATATAAAGGTAAATATTGTTATTTTAGAACTTATAACATGGATCTCATTAGAAGATAATGGGTAAAAGAGCCCGAAACGTTGTTCGGATGACAATGAATAAAGAAGTAACTAAACAGAAAAAAATTTCCTGAAGAAGAAAAAGTATAAAGTCTTAACAAATAAAATCTTTGGAACTTTGTTTGTACAATTGCAACTGATTATTTATATATATATATTTTAGCCCAGCAAGGGTATCGCGGATGTTATTAGCATGAGAAGGGTGATAAAACATTGAGAACAGCTGCCACAT
>NW_027114287.1:455537-465852 GCF_000696795.3 Halyomorpha halys | reverse complement strand
TATAATGATTATCAAAAGGATTAAATGAACATATGATGTAAAAATTGAACGATATTTTAAATAATAATATAACTTGAAGTTCATTTTTTGAATATTAAATTATATACCTATTGCAGATATGCCAAACCCATCTCAATGTAAAGACAACTGAAAAACCTAATTTTTTTAACGAATAGTATTAGAACTTTCAAAGATAATTTATATGGTTTCTCTGATGAATTAAGAAATGTTTAATAATTGCAAACATACGGCTGTTACGAATTTAATGTAGAATAAAATAAATATTTTGATAATAATGTTTAATTTTTATTTATGAAAAATAATTCAAATTAGTTAAGTTCTAAAAACAATTATGATTGCACTACTTTACCAAAGGTACTTAGTATATTTACCTGCTAACAATTAGATATCTTTATCAAATATTATTATATCACAGAATATATAATATATTAGGAAGTGGTATTGGGTAATATTAGTATCAACGTTACATAACTGAACAGAGTATATATTTACATTTTTTTTTTTGGCACATAAATAAAAATATAATAATGATTCCAATGATTAACTGATGTAGTATAATTAAAAATAAAATATAATAACAATGATACAAATTGATTGTTTTGCCATAAAATATTTTTACCTTACACATGAATACCTGACAGGAAGGGTGGAAAGGTGCCGTGAAGTCGAAGCAGTGATGTGGCTGGCTGTCATCCCTTCCTCAGGGCAGTCATGTCCAAGATCTGACCAGAGGTTCCTCTTCTTCCCATGGTCTAGTCGAAGTGCCCCCCTTCTCCAACTACCTAGCCCGAAACGTCTTTTCATCCCTATCTTACATCCGTCAGGCTTTCCTCCCCTTTTTTCATAGTGGGCGTCATTATTTTCATTCTTCCTTCTGATTGGCTTTTGTGGTACCATCCCCCCCACCAAAGGATAGGCCATGAAGACTGCTCGATAATCTTTCATAGAGAACCATAACTGACTTCTTGAGGCTTTCCCGTAAAGGTTTCTCATATACTGACGATACTTCGTCTTATTCAACTTCGCATTCCGACCCCGAAGTATACTGTATTTATTAGCATTTAAAAGGGTCCTAGAATTATTATAAAAAAAGACTTCCTTACGTTTCTAGGTGTCAATAGTTTTCATAACCCACCACTATTTCCCGGAGTCTAAGACCACCAAGAAGTTAATGCAAAAACCTATTCGAAAATATTTAAAATGAAGGGAATCAGGGAAGCACCTCTAACCCTATCGTTTAAGTTGAGTGGATGAATAAATATTGGTTCCCCTAATTGGATGATAATAATAAATAAATTGTAATAATATAGTTATATATAACAAAATCTCAATTTTAGTAATAATACAAAACATATACAATAAAGTGGCTTGTCTCTTAATCTTTGAAGAACATGAGCCGAAGACGACAAAAAAGACAGTTATTCCACCCCAATTTTTGATTACTTTAATGAATGCTTTGTATAGTTAATAGTCAAAATTTATGAGTCTGCCAAGTATAGGTAGGGGGAATAAAAAATGGCGGCTATTTAAAAGCCATAAAAAACTAATTTTTCATTTTTATATCTTAAAAAGTAGGAACAACACAAGAAAACTTAAGAGAACTTCATTTAAAGAGTAAATTTGCTAAAATATGAGCCCTAATAGAGTTATTTACGTTAAATAGTTTTCAAGATATAGCTTTTTAAAAAGCAACATTTCATAAAAATATGGGACGTACTGAAATATCAGTAGTTAGTGAATTTATTTTGGAAAAATCATTTGACGAACAGATGTCTATTAGGACTCCAATTAAAGCTAGTTTAATGAGCTATAAAATAGTTTATGATGTTTATCATCGTAGGAGTAATAGTTTACATTAAATTTCCTAATATATATTAATTTATAGTTGTTCGGTCAAATTTTCATTTGCCAAATTTATATTCATATGTGAATTTCATAAAAACTACTACCCCTACGAAGATAAGTGTCATAAACTACTTTATATTAAGCTAAATTTCCTTTATTTTGAGTTTTGGCAGACATATGTGCGTCTTATGGATTTAGAGATATATTTTTTCAAAAATCCAACATTTTATACAAATAATTAGAAATTAACAATTTCTGAGTTTATTTTGTCAAATTTCATAAAAACTACTACTCCTACAAAGATAAACACGATTAACTATTTTGTAGTAAATTTAACTAGCTTTAATTTGAGCGCTGGCAGACATCAGTATGTCCAATGGTTTCTGAAATGAAGTTTTTCATAAATCAAACTTATTGTCCGAACAACTATAAATGAATTTATTTATTTATTTAACAAATATCATGAAAACTACTATTCCTACGAAGGTAAAGGTAATAAACTTCTTTATAGTCCATTAAACTAGCTTTAATTTGAGTGCTAATAGACATCTGTACGTCACATAGTTCCTGAAATATAGATTTCTCAAAATAAATTAACTAACTACTAATCTTTCAGTAGATTTTTAAGAAATTTTGCTTTTTAAAAAGCTATATCTGGAGAACTATTGGACGTAAATAGCTCTTTTAGGGCTAATATTTCTAAAAATGTACTCTTCTTTAAATAATGTTCTCTTAGAATGTCTAGTGTTGTTGGTAGTTATTAAGATATAGAGCTCCGAATTAAAAATTAATGTTTTGAAACAGCCGTCATTTTTTATTCCCCCTACCTGTACTTGGCAGCCTCATCAATTTTGACTGATTATACCTAGTTTTCATTAAAGTATTCAAAAATGGGGATGAGATAACTGACTTTTCTTCCCGGCTCTTGTACTATACTCTCTGGGTGCGACTTCATTCATAAAAAGTATTTCTTTTCACTATTTGCATGCGATTCTCCTCACTATATGCTATATTCGCTTCCTCACACTCACTCACTCTGAATCCCTCTCAATTAAAAGATCCCCATACAGCTGGGACGTTTCGGCGTTACCATAATTAAAAACAAAATACACTGGATTATTAACTTGAATTACTTACTAAACTTATTACTTATTAAACTAAATACTAAAAAATAATGACAGACTCTCAAAAGAGACATTATGTTCACTTAAAGGTCTTCGTTTTCCGCCTCAGGCTCTAAACAGCTATCATTAACAGAAAGTAATTACGTTTCGAACGTTAATTCGAACTACTTAACTAAATCCTTTTAAACCGATCTTTAGTTAAGTTCCCGAGTTTTATTGGTGCAAACCATATTCTTAATCGTGAGTCAATCGATAACCTGGACCAGAGCAAAGATTCATTACCAAGATATTGGCACACGTTGAATCGCATGAAAATAATATTTAAAAAAATAATGATCCAGATAATAATGATTTCCTGATCTTAATAAGAGTTCTGAATAAAATTTTATATAATCAATTCAAATTTTGTGTAAAAATATGTATTTTATTTTTAATATTAGCCACCAAATAGTTAACCATTATGATTAGAAAACATAATAGTACAAGATCTCAAGAAGAGAAAAAAAGGCTTATTTCATCCCAATTTTTTATTATTTCAATCAAAACTATATATTATTTCTAGCCAAAATTGATGAGTCTACCAAGTATAGGATAAAACAAAATACATGGTTAGTAGTAGAAACGCTAGCAATTTTGGTGATATAGATGCAGGAGGAAATACGTTTGAACAGGTAGATAGGTTTTAGTATTTAGGTTCTACGGTAACTAGAAAAACGAAATTGATGAGGAAATTAAAGCTAGATTGAAGGCAGGAAATGCTTGTTATTTTTCAATTTCGAAACTGCTTAGCTCGTGCCTTCTATCGAAAAACTTAAAAATTATAATTTACTAAACTATTATCCTTCCCACGGTTCTTTATGGATGTGAGACGTGGCCTCTTACACTAAGAGATGAACAGCGTCTTATGATTTTCGAAAATAAAGTATTGCGAAAAATATTCGGGTCGAAAAAGGATGAATTAATGGAAGAATTTAGAAGAGTACACAACGCTGAATTAAGGGACTTTCATCCGGTAAAAATAATTGTTATAATAATAATAAATAATAATAAAAATATAATAAATAAAGTTATAGCATTGCGGCGTATAAGAAGGGCGTGTGAGGTTGTAGGGCTTAGTAACGAGCGGATCCCTAAAATGTTAATAAGAACTGAACCAACGGGTAAACTTCCGAGGGGTACACCGAAACGTAGATGGGAGGATTGTGTTAAATCTGATTTAGTGGAATAAGGTTTGGAGGGGCATCGCTGGAAGGATGTATGCAGAGAGCGTTTGGTGGCATCGGCATCGAACCTTCGGTATCGTTAAGCCTTCATTATTATTTTTATTATTACCAAATATAGGGAGAGAAATTAAAAATGGTGGCAGTATCAAAACGTTATAAAGAAATTAATTTTTAATTCAGAGCTAAAACTACAAACCATACTAGAAAACCTAAGAGAACATCATTTAAAGTAGAGTAAATTTTCTAAAATATGAGCCCTAATAGAGCAATTTACGTTCAATAATACCCCAGAAATAGCTTTAAACCAATATTTCATAAAAAGTGAAAAATCAGAAGTTAGTGATTTTTTTTTTCAAGAAATGAGTATCTTAAATCATTCGACGTGCAGATGTCTATTAGTACTCACATCAAAGCTAGTTTAATAAACTATAAAGTAGATTATTACGTTTATCTTCGTAGGAATAGTAGTTTTCATGATATTAGCTAAAATAAATTGATTGCTAGTTGTTCGAACAAAATTTCAAGTGCAAAATTTATATTCATATGTGAATATCATAAAAACTACTTCCCTTGCAAATATACATATCACAAACTACTTTATAGTAAGTTAAATTGACTTTATTATGAGCACTGACAGAGATACGGTGGTCGTATGGTTCCAGAGATATATATTTTCAAAAATAACAAATACCCTTAAAATTCCGGCCACCCTTTTATTATCATTTTGACGACGTTTTAGCCTCACTCTTTTTTTTTTTTTTTTTTTCATACAGATGACGATTATTTTATTCTCATAATATGTAATATAATTATGATATGGTATTATAATTGGGATTTTTAAAAAAATTATGAGTGTACCAACACTAAGGAGCTTAATGAGAAATATTAGGACGAGACATAACTTAAAATGCAAGTAGAATCTATTGCTCGTACCTACCCGCTATGAGTTACCATTGCAACAAGTTTTTGTTTTCAATGTACAGGCGAGGCTACAGTTAGTTTTTTGTCCACTGTTTTTTGTGATACGCGTTACGTTAAACGGTTTTTTTAACCTCTGAAATGGAGAAACAAAAAGCATGTATACGTCGTGTAATGCTTAGGGAATTTTAACAAGGAGGATTATTAGGTAAGGAAGGAGAAGCCAGGTTAGAAACAAGTGAATTTGGGTGGTTGGGAAGTTTTCCATGGAAGGAATGGTATCTGGTTTTGAACAAATCGGAAACATATGGGACATTGAGGTCATGATGGATGAGTTGATTTGTGACAAAGTAAGGAGCATTAAGGATTTTGGACTGTAAGGATTATATTCTGGAGGAATTTGATGGTTTAGTGGAGCCCCAAAGCTCAACTCCGTATGTCCAGATAGGCCTTATAATAGTCATGTAGATCAGTTTTTTGTTATGGATTGGCAATTTTGACCGTTTGTCTAGTAAATGTTGTAATAGTTGAAATCGACGAGCGGTTTCTTGTCTTTTCAATCTTGTATGAGGATTCCAGTCGTTTTTTGAGATGTAGTCCTAAGTAACGGATCTGTTCGACAGGAATAAGTGGGGTATTATTAAAGGAAACTGTTGGGCTAGAGGTCATTGGTTTACGACGAAGGGTAAATTCGATTTGGTGGGATTTATTGGAATTAATTTTAATCCTCCAATTTTGCCGCCATTCTTCAAGGGTGGTGATGTGGGATTGGAATGTTTGAGATACAATATAAGGATCATTGTTCACTGACAATAGACATGTATAATCGGCATACGTGGTGAGAATAGTGTTGGATGGGTTGGGATGTCAGCTGTGAAAACCGTAAAAAGGATAGGACCAAGTATACTACCCTGAGGTACACCAGCAGACTGAGGAAACAGGGATGAATAAGCGCCGTTGTAATTTACTTGAAATAATCTGTCGGAGAGATAATAACGGATGATGAGGATGTATGTAGGGGGTAGGAATTTACGGATCTTGTATAGCAGTCCTGGGTGCCAGACTCGATCGAAAGCTTTAAAAAGTTAATTTTTTTTTTATCTAATTTGAATTCTTGTTTGAGACTGGTCAATAGTAAACAGAGGAGAAAGAAATACTTTATTCATCCATGCTGCCTAAATACATCGGGTTGCTACATTACACTGCATACTAATCAATCCGTGACATATATACAATATATATAATTAAATAGTATAATAAAATAGAAAGAAAACCGTTTTTCCCCAGATTCCTTTTACAATCATTTTCAGTCTATACATAAAATACAAATATTTCAATTCATTCATTTTTTCTTTCCCTTTCCTGTTCCTTCAATTTCACCATTTCACAATTTTTATTTCACTTGATCGACTAATTCACTCTCCGGAATTCACCCTCTCAGATCCTCTCCAGTGACCCGTTAAACAAATTCACTATTCGACGGCAATGTGAGATCAAATCATTAATAATAGTCACAGCAGTAGATCAGTTTACCAAAAAACAAAAATAAATAAATAAATTTTACCAGAACAAAATTAATACATAGATTCAAAGGAAAATATAATAAAAAACCGGTTACAAGGAACACTTGAATGGACAAATAATTTTTAAAAAAATAAATAAATAAAAATAATAATAATAATATAATATAAAATAATTTAATGAATTAATAACCTAAAACAAACAAATCAACAGATCCACAAATTAAAATAAATAAATAAACAATGAATAATCTCCGAGCTAATTCCCATACTAATATTTTCCACCAAGATGGCAATATCCCTGATGCTAACACCAAGGCCTTCTAAGAAGACCTTGTTCCATCTGGTATTGTTCCACGAGATCCAAACCAGATAATAAACATACCCATTTTCTTATTACTCCACCCCTACGTTTCGGCCATTCTTAAGAATAACTATTTATTTTTTCTCCATGTAAATTATTTCTTAAGCTGTTTTTATGGTTTTCACATATCTTTTAAAATAATATCCAAATCATATTGATATTGTCCCACAGACTCAAAAAGTTAATAATATTATTTGGGATTCCTGTATCTATAAAGACTCAAATAAAACAGCTTTTTGCAACATAAATTCAAAAGTAAAGTTTTACTTTGATAATAGAATAGTTTTAGATAAAGAAAATAATACCTTCAAAAGAAAAATGCATATTGGCATATCAGAAAATATTAACTATACGGTTCATTTCAAATCAGACACAAAAACTTATAATGATAATATACCAATCCTGATTTGTGAGTTGGATTTAAACAACGTTTTGCTGATAAAGTGCGTAATAAAGTTATAATAGAAAGAATAAATTGATTAATATTAGAAAAGGTATAATAGTTGGATTAGAAATAGGTAATTTAACAATATGCGATAAACGTTAATTGATAGTTAGGGGTGCGGCAAAGAATAATACAAATAAGATTTAAAGTACTTATTTATTAGTACCAACGTTCCGGCCAGAATTTCTAACCTGGGTCAGGGCTAAGAAAAAAAAACATGATTACAACCAGTGAATAAAGGATATGTAGAATGATTAAAGTAAATAATTGTACAGAATGATAATAGATAAAAATAAAGTAATGAAAGAAGTAGGCAATAAAACATATATATAGATAATTAAATATGTGAGTAAAATAACATAATTAATGAATTAAGTTATATATTGTAAGGAAATAACGAAATGGCAATAATTTAATAATAATAATAATAATAGTAATTTAAAAATCGTGAGTGCGGTAGCAGCATGATATTTGGCGAGGCCAACTCCAAGGGCCTAAGTTCGAATCCAGCTGAGCAGATAATTGTTTTTTTTACACTGTAGCCGTGAGTCAACTCTGTGGGTTTTGGAACCCTCCTGGAAACCACTCAGCCTTATAAATTGGGTGTCCTTAATTCGGTAAATATCTGCTGGTCGAGCTTGATTCTGACCAAACCTCCTCCTTGCACAACATTTGGTCTAATAACAGTACTTCCTTACAAAGCTCTGAACTTCTGATTCCTAATGGGTTGTAGAGGTACAGATTTTAATTTCTTTTTAATTTAAAAATCTCAGTGTTAGTGAAATAATAATAATAATTACTATTATTATTAAATTAAATTATCCATATTTCGCTATATCTTTACATTAAATAACTTTACATTTTTATATATGTATACATAGTTGACCGTAAAAATTGATATATAAGAAGATGGTCAGGGTTGCGGTCAAAAGTGAAACAAAAATAGTTTACAACTATTTATTTTCCAACGTTTCGCCCCACTTTGCAGGGCTTCATCAGGGCTAAAAAGATACAAAATGATACTATGATAAGATACAATAATAGGAATAAAAATACAAAGATAAGATACAATGAAAAGAATAACTTTATACTATTATTTATGAAACTTTATATTTTTATTTCATTAATTATGTTATTTTACTCACATATTTAATTAGCTATTTATTCGTTTTATTTCCCACTTCTTTCATAACTTTATTTTTATCTATTTTTTCTTGAAGAAGTTTGTCGGGGGGTGCAGTCAGCAAAGAACAACATAAATAAACAAAACAATATTTATTTATTATTTATTTATTATTGTTTTGTTTATTTATGTTGTTTTTTGCTGAGCGCACCCCCCGACAAACTTCTTCAAGCATTAATCTACGGTCAACTATCTACATCTCATTATTTTTATCTATATTCATTCAATACAATTATGTACTTTAATCTTTCTATATATCTTTTATTCACTGGTTGTTATTTTTTTTTTCTTAGCCCTGATGAAGGCTAGAAATTCTGGCTGAAACGTTGGCACTAATAAATAAGATTTTTTACCCTATTTGTGTTATTCTCGGACCGCACCCCCAACCAAATTCTCAGCATAGTAATCCTTGAGAATGCCCGAAACGTAGGAATGGAGTAATAATAAAATTAATTATTAAATAAATCAAAAATTTGTATCTTTTTTTGTCTCAACACTCTTTATTTTTCACCAGTCCAACGTTTAGGCCATTTTAGCAATCCTCAAGGACATCTTCATTTATAATTTCTTCCTCACATTAATTTAGAAGTTACTTTTGCAGGCTATTCTACCCAGGTCATTTCCTTTATTATAATCTTATATAAGAATAATTAAATATTAATGATTTTAAAATTTAAAAAATAGGCTTTTAACTTATAATAAACGTTTGTTAATAAACGAAACGTTGGACTGGTGAAAAATAAAGAGTGTTGAGACAAAAAAAGATACAAATTTTTGATTTATTTAATAAATAATTACCTTGTCTCAAGAAATTGAAATAATATAATTAAAATAAAATTAATATTTTGAATCTTTAATTTTTTTAAATTAATTCCAGAGCTATAAATCTCTCGGAACTTTCCAATTGCTCATTTAAAAGGTAATTAAATTTTCAATTAGGGAAAAAGAAAGGATGAAAAAAAAATGTTTACCGCGCCATTATTTTATCATTAGGTACTTTTTTCGGGAAAACGTAAACATTTAAATCCCAGTAAGAAGTAGAGAAAAGTGAAACTAACTTAGCCAAATTATGTAGAACTTTTTTTTTCGCTCGTGGCAATAAGAAAAAAACAATGACTAACAACCAGCCATTTGTTTTGTTTTCTTTTTGGTAACTTCCAAGAATATAAAATACTAATAGTAGATTATACCCTACCCGAGGAAAATATCTCCCGGGATAAAGTCTGGAGTCTAAATTAGGCTTATGCTCCCCCATTGCCAGAAAGTAGAGCAGCCTACCACAACCACTATCACATGGAAATTTATTCATTAGCTAATAATGCGATGCACTGCGTTGCCTAACTAACTGCTTCAGCCAACCTCGGTTTAACTTTAAACTTTTTCCAGGAAGCTTAAGCGGGTTTTATTCCGGGAGATCATTAAAAAACAACAATTCTTTAACAAACAATAATTCTTAAAATCAACAATCCCTTCACTTCGTCTTGGACTCAAATCTCATAATAAACTATCTTACTTTTTTACTAATACCAAGGATCCTATCCCACTCCAATACCGCTCTAACGTTGTATACCGGATTCCTTGCTCCTCCGCCAACTGTAATTCTTCATATATAGGCGAAACTAAAAACCACCTCAGATCACGTATCTCTCAACATAAATTATCTATAACTTCC